>NW_019100944.1:0-21278 GCF_001856785.1 Myzus persicae | reverse complement strand
ACTTTAACTGTCTTTAATTTAAAGCTTTAAAGCTTTTTGATAAGAATCAGTTTCTTGATAAGAATATTGAAGAATACGAATAAATATTTAATGTATTATAGCACAGGCTTTCACATAGACTGATACTAAATTATTATTTGGAATAATTACTTTAGTTTTGGTTGGTATGAGATACTATTTGATAAGCTCGGTTTTCTTTTTTTTATCATTTTTAAGAGAACGGCTTTTAGGCCTATCATATTATCATATTAACGTCTGTAATAATTTGGCGGGAATTTAAAATCGACCAATGAGAATGCGTATTTGAACACAGGTGCCGAAACAGACCCCAGAATGCTTATATGCGTACGGTTCTCGCCGTGCGGCGTAACCGTCGTAGTGTGACACCACCCTTATACTGAGAATCTTCTGTGGTATGGAATTAGTGGTGCTTTGGTTTTCTTATTTTTTGTTTCTGTTTCTATTATTGTATATTCTGAATTTTTAGGATTATAATGTTTTTTGTGTTTATTATGCATTAAGTGGTGAGTTACGTTTGAGAATAACCCACCGATCAGTTTGATGCTCCACCCAAATGTGTTGTATAATAATGTTAGATTTAACCCTGTGTTTATACAAGTTATGACCAATTTGAAAATAATGACTAAGCCTAACAAGCCTGAAGTTATATTACCGAAACTCGTGAACCAGGCCCATATGTTATGTATTTCCTGATGGACTAATTTGCTTAGGGTTTGGTTTGATCATCGATTAAGTTTTTTATATTAGTACCCGGGTCTATTACATTGTGACCTAATGTTTATCTAATTAGATTCCTTTGCACTGTATCAGATTCTTGAGGAAACATTAAATGATTTTGTAGTGCCTTCATTATATCGGCTGTATATATATACCTGCCGTCATGAAATTGTCTGAACTTTCGTAAGACCAAGTTGGGTAGTGGCTGGTTTCAATGTCTGTGGGTTATTTACCTTATGCGGTTTTGGTGTGAGGGAGAACCATTTGCCATCTTTCTGAAATGCAGGGGGTAAATATTCATTGCAATCTATTTGAGTGCCATAAGTCTGTAATATATGAGTTTTGGGAGTCATGAAAAGTGTCTTGTTGTATAATACCGGAAGTTCATTGAAGCACGAATCTTGTATTGATATCTCAACATTTACTGGTTTACATTTCTGTAAGTAAATAATTTCACCATTTTTAATGGCTACGAAACCTGGTCCTTCCCCAATGGTGTATGCAAATTCAGATAACCTATACGAGGCAAGTGTTAGTTTTTGTAAAAGAAGTTGTCTCTCGAAATTGAATTGTTTTCTGGTTATGTCTTCGTAAAGACTTGTAACAGTTCTTTTTATAGTAAATTCTATATAAATGAATTTGGTATTTATATAGGATAATAAATCGGTGTTAAATGGTTGAATTTTTTTGGGTGTAAAACTGTTTACATATATGTAGTTAGATAATATAAGTAGTTGATTATTTTCTGTTTGAATCACTGGTATATTACAGGCAAATGTCATAGATATTTTTTTTAAAGCGAAGGCAATGTACGTGGTCTCTACAATATAAGTTTCGGTTTTGTGGTTGTTATTATCTACGGATGTGACAACGGAGGCTAGTCCGTCATATAGTACATCGTATTCCTTGATACTACAGTCTGAGTTTTCGTTCGTCTAAATTACTTCCCTCTTATATTTATCAAGTCCGTATGACTCCGGCAGTTTGAGTCTAGAACCTGTTGGTAATATCAATACATTCTCTTTGGTGTTTGCTAATACTTTGCCCTCAGATAAATGAATTTTGTATTTGGCTTGTACTATTACGTTATTCCATGTATCCCTGGCATTTGTGAAAGTGGTACCTTCACAATTGCCATATTTATCTAATAATCCCCCACTTGTGTGTGACGTGATAAACGTTTCATTAACTCGTATGCCTGATATGATGCCTCCAAACGGGGTTTGATAAATTAATTTGTGGTGTAAATCTTCACATCGAGCATGTCCTAATTCAATGATTTCGGAATTATAGCCCCATCTACCATTTGGGCATCTTCAAAAGTGGAGCATCTTGTTATAAGGTAGTCTACGGAAATGAAACATGATTTGAAGTGTTGTGAGTGTATCTCTGTTTTTTGTAATAATTTTATTTTTGGTAAGGATAAAATTTCCGTGGGTTTTGGACTTTCGCAAAAATCTATGTCTATACTGTTAAATGCACTTATGTTCATTTGTGGGCCCCCACAGTCGTAAAGCTATGAAGGTTTGTACATGATTGAGTTTTAGTATGCAGATGGAGATAAGTAATAACTTTATATTGAATGAAAACATCTTTGGTTGTTGTGTACTTTATTATTGTTTTTATATTATTATATTTCTTATTAATATTATTTTGTTATTATTCATATTTATTTATTTATTTATTATTGTTATTAATTTTGCATATACATATATTGAGCTAAAATAAATATGTGATAATATGTTGTTTTCACTTTGATTTCTGAAATAAAATATGTTATAAGTGTGTTTTTGTAAATGGCATATTGTAGTAAAGTACAATATGTTATTAATAAATGATAGGCATCAAAAAGAAGAAAGAAAAAGAGAAGAAGAAAGAGAAAACAAATGGTACATCGTATTACAACTCGCAACACCTAAAAAGAGTATTTTTGAATGACTCCAACTTTCTTCAAATTTTTGTTTTTCTATTTATTTTTTGTAATAGTATAGTTAAAGTTTTTTTTATGCTTAATGCAATAATTGAACTGAGTATTCTTATGTACTTTCGTAATTTAATTAATAATATAATGTCTTTATTTTGTTATAATTATTTTTTTTTTACTGTTCTTATTATTATTTGTTATAGTCTCTCGTATAGGGTGGTTTTAACCTCCTAACATGCACGGTATCGATAATTTCTTTGCAGTTCAAAATCAATTTTATTTTATAGTTAAGTTCATTGACCTTATATATTATTCTAAATGGTTCTCTATATTTAGGCCCTAGTTTGGAGGACTTACCTACTTCTAAAAATGGAAATTTGACCATAACTAAGTCATTTATGTTATAATTTATTGCTGTATGAGTTTTGTCATGATATTTTTTTTGTATTATTTGAGCTTCATGAACTCGTTGTGGTATTTTATCTCTTATTTTATTTAGTTCTATTAAAAATTGTTTTGATAGGTATGGGATGTCTTCGGGAATAATTTTATTGTCTATTGGAAATGTAGGTTCGAAACCATAAGATAGAACGGACTATATTTAGTGGTGGTTTGAGGTGTGGCATTATATGCTAATGTTAAGTACGGTAGAAAATATGATCATTTTGATTGGTCACCATTTTTTATATAATTTTTTAATGAGCCTGTTATTACCCCATTAATTTTTTCAACTAGACCCTGTGTTTGAGGTGAGTAGCTTGTTGATAAGGTTCGTTTTATTCCCAGATTTGAACATATGTCACTAATTAATTTGTTTCTGAAATGAGTGCCTCTATCAGATGAAAAGTTCCTAAAGCAGCCCCAAATCGATACTATTTCTGTCATAAATTTGGCAGTGGCCTCGGCCGTTGCTGTTTCAACTGCTTTAGTGAATATATATTTGGATGTGTTACACACAGCTACTAGCACATAACGTTTTTTATTGCTTGAGACTTGTGGACCTAAGTAGTCAAACGTTACTCTATCTAATGGTTTTCCTGTTGTTATTGGTATTGGATTTAACAAGCCTATTGGCTTACCACTCATTTTTTTATTAACTTGACATTCGCCGCACGATTTAATGAAGTTGTTAGTGTCTTTGTGTAGAGAAGGCCAATAGTATTTATTTTGTATTTTGTGGATAGTACGTGAAATGCTTGTATGACCACCGGTGGGTGAATCATGGTAAGATTTTAATATTCCATTGATTAGTGTTTTTGGTATAACGAGTATTAGGTTATTGTTTGTCAGGGGTGTGTATTTTTTATAATATAATATTTCATTTTGTAATATAAACAACCTAGATTTTCTTTTTATGTTGGTGGGTGCTTCTTCATTATTTAATGCTTTTATCATACTGTTACAAAATTGGTCATTTCTTTGTTGTGTTTTTATGTCATGTAAATTATTTAATGTATCGATATTTATGCTTTTAATATTGTTAATTGCATTTCTGGAAAGTGAATCAGCAACTTTGTTATCTTTACCCTTTTTGTATATTATTTCAAAATCAATGTCTAATAATTTTAATGTTAATCTGGCTATCCTAGCAGAGGGTATTTTTAAGTTGTTATTATATTGTAAGCTTATATTGTCCCAAAATACTGTAAACCTATGTCCCCATAAATATTCTCGAAAATATTGAATGCCAAAACATAGCCCAAGTAATTCAAAGGTGGTGGAAGAATAAGTTTTTTCCTATTCTAGGAGTCTATTGTTAACGGTAAAAGACGATTGCGTATGATTTTTATCTGCAACTTTGAACTTCACTGTTGCCATTTGCTTTGAACTTATAGAACAGGGCTAGCCAAACTTTTTTTGGTCACGATCTACTAAAAATATACTTCACCTTTGAGGATTGACTTATTAATCAACTTATTGATCAACTATTATTAAGAAACATAAAGCGGAAGGCGTTACACTGCCTGAACTTGGATTGACACAAGACTCAATTAAGCCACAAGGTTTTGCTATCCAATGTCGTGTTACTACTGAAGATCCTGCTAAAAATTTCCAACCGGACACTGGCCGTGTTGAAGTATTCAGGAAAGGTGAAGGCATGGGTATCAGATTGGACGGTGCCTCTGTATTTTCTGGAGTAATAATCAGTCCATACTATGATTCATTACTCGTTAAAGTTATTGCGCATGCTGCTGATTTACAAGCATGTTGTACTAAAATGAACCGTACCTTACGCGAATTTAGAGTTCGTGAAGTAAAAACCAATATACCATTCTTGTTAAATGTGTTAACCAATGAAAAATTTGTAAATGGATCAGTTGATACATATTTTATTGATGAAAACCCTCAACTGTTCACACTTGAGCCATCTCAAAATAGAGCTCAAAAATTACTGAACTATTTGGGAGAGGTTTTAGTAAATGGCCCTCAGACTCCATTAGCAACCAGTTAGCTAGCAAATTTACACCCTAATGTACCTGAATTCCCTGCAGATTACGTTGCACGTATATTAGGCAAAAATGATCCAGAAAATAACTCAGGCTTGAATCCACCTAAAGGATTTAAACAAATTCTCACTAAAGATGGACCAGAAGCTTTTGCAAAGGCAGTTCGAGACCATAAGGGACTTTTGTTAATGGACACAACAATGAGAGATGCACATCAATCTCTTTTGGCCACTAGAGTCAGATCCCATGATATTCTACGTATTGCTCCATGGGTGTCACAAAGTTTCCCAGGTTTATATTCATTGGAAAACTGGGGTGGAGCTACATTTGATGTTGCACTTCGATTCTTACATGAATGTCCATGGGAAAGATTAGCAGACATGAGATCATTTCTAATTCTTGTCTCTGTTGTGGTGATACTCTATGGGGCGCATTAAATTTTGGTTCTTTATAATTCGGTTTCATTTTGATTTTGCAAGGTTGTACATTAGCGGCTTTTATGTTAGAAGTATCTATTGAGAAAATGTGTACATGTAGTAACTGAATGACTTTGTTGTGTTCTATTATGTTTAATTTAGGTGAAATCGAGAAAGGTGTACTTTCGGAATCTGTTAGAAATCGTTTTGTGACTTTATTTGTTGAATTTGTAACCGTAATGTTTTTTATTTGGAAGTCGGTTTGTTTAATTTGTTTATTACCAGTAATTTCTATTGATTCTGGGTGCGGCGGTCCTTTTGGGTCAAACAATGTGTTGGGATGCTGCTTTCTATCGCGTCCAGACATTGCGGGGAAGCCGATATTTTAGGGATGATTTTTATGTTGTTACCTTTTTTTATAACCTTATCGTTTGAGATTATTTGTATGTTATTAATTGTATCTTTGTTATCGTTTTTCGTGTCTCTAATACTTAATTTATGTGTTTGTAAGTTGATTGTCGGCATTTTTTGTATATGAATTATGTTGTTAGGTATTTTATTGGATTTTTTCGATGTCACCGTACCAGGGATCCAGTGAGTATTTTTTTTAACCTTATATAAGACTATAGGCGATCTATTACCGTCACGTGCGTGAAGTTGGCCCACCCACTTTGGCTTAGCGGTTCAAAATCTTCACCAAAAGTTTGCGAGTTAATTGCGAGAATTTGCGAGTCCACTTTTAGAATTTGTGAGTTAGCCGTTTTTGAGCTACAAAAAAAATAAGAATTGGTGGGCCAAGTTCACGTAGCCCACCCATGTCGCTCAAAAATTTCGAAATTTATTCTAAAAGATGCTTCACGATTTGCGAGAATTTGCGAGTCCGCTTTCAGAATTTGCCAGTCACTATTTTAATCACCAAACTCATTTCCATAATTCGAATTAAAATTTGATATTTACCATTATAAGGTATTTTGAGGATATTACAAGTTATTTTGCGAAAATAAAATCGTTGTTATACGTCTCCATATATTATACCCGTATTAATTGTCGTTATCATTATATATATATAAGTGTCATGGTTGTAATAATGTGCTATTGCGGCTAATTTTTCGTCGGACCACCAATAGTTTGGTAATTCGTTTAGCCCCAGCAATTCTAAAATTTCTAGGATTGAGGTTATTTTTTTTTTTTTATTGTCATTTAATACATTACAGACGGCATAGAGTCCACAATTCCCATCACTGAGAATGTTTTGTCCTGATTTGTATTTAGAAAATGTATTATAGGTTGTGTTTCCGGTTATATTTTGTGCATCAATTATTTTTGTTTCAGTATTTTTATCATTATTATTATTATTATTACTATCGCAATGTGTATGAATATTATTAATTGTCAGTGTATTCTTTTGATTTATATGTTGTATCTTTTTTATCTTTATAATATATGTGTACTTCGATATTAGTATTTTGAAATTCTGAGTATGTTAACTGCTTTACTATGGACCAGTTGAATTTATGTGATTCTGAGTCAAGGTTGGGCTTAGCAATTTTTGAAATGTTGGATCTTATAGCTTGAAGTTTTAGGTTATGTATCGAAGCTTTTAGATCTTCGTATTTGGGTTTATGATGAAGTGATTCTTTTATTATTAAATTAAATATGGTTTTATTATTGTTTCTTATGGGTATGGTGCTTCCTACATTTATTTTCTGTAATGAGAATTGTGGTCCAGTATTACCATATACTTTGCATATTAAGTTTGTTATTCCTCTGTTCGTTTTGAGGTCGGAAGATATGCAGTGAGCTATTGAAAAAGTATCTGGGCAGTTAAATATGCTACCTTCTATTTCCTTAATGTTGTTAGTATTATTTATACAATTTAATGCGTTTGTGTTATTAATTTTTAGTTGAACATTTATATTGTTGTTTAAGATAATGTTATCATCTTTAAAATCAATTAGAGCATTATTTTTTATTAGAAAATCATTCCCGAGTAAAATTGTGCTAGATAAATTTTTTACATCGTGTGTATTTATATCGAAGTAATTATTGTTAATTTGTATTTGTATTTTACTTGTACCCGCTACGCATAATGGTTTATTATCGGGTCCTGACAGTTGTACAGCGGTATGTTATAGAGCATATCGTTTTGAGCGATTGGTTCAAATTCTATTCTAAGTTTTTTTTCTAAGTCAATCCATTTGATATCTTCCCCACTATCTACAATGTTATTATAAAACATAAGAGCAGAGCCTTCTAAAAAAACATTGATATATTGAGCCTTTTCGGATTCTGACCAAGCATTAATGATGGCCGCTCTATTGTATTTTTTAAAAAATGAGTCAATATTATCGGAAATTGAGCCTGAGAAATTTGTTAGTTTAAAATAGGGTTTCCTATTGTCATTCATATTGTTTTTGATTGTGTTATTAACGGAGTTACTTATTGGTTCTGAGATGAATGTTATATTATCTATTAATTTTTCGAAATCTTCGTGGGTAGATTCCGCTTTTAGATATTTGTGGAGCCTACTTTTTAGATCTGGAACTAGACCAGATGTTATTAATTGTCTTCTTGACAATTCAGTAATTAATTTATCTTTATTTAGTTTGTTTATCCAACCTGTGGAGATGTTGTTAAAATCTATGTCTGGCAATGTATAGTTATTATCTAATTTATTCTTTTGTGAATTTTGCATGTGTAAAAAAAAAAGAATTATTAATAAAATCTTTTTTTTTTTTAGTTAAATTTTTTTTTTTATTCAATTAAGGGTTTTTTTTAAATAAGATAAAGACAGAGAGCGAGAGAAAGAAAAAGAAAAAAGAAATTACTATTTATTTCAACTATTAAATAATTAAAAATGTATATGAGTGTAAGTATTGTATAATATGTTAAATCAGATTAATTATCTGAATATTTTTTTTTTTATAATAGATTCGTATTAAATCTAATTGAGTTAATATTAATGTATATTCTAGTTATAGTGTACACATATGTATACATGTATATATAAATATGCTTAGATTTTTATTTTTAAATTAAGTATTTGTGAATCCTTTAAGACTTATTAATATTTTTGAGAGAATAGAAAAAAAAGGTTTTGTTTTATTTACGGGGTAAAAGAAAAATAATTAAGATTTCCTTCAAATTTAATTCAATTATATCCCCTTTTAGATTAGTAATATTTCCAGTGTTGTGCTTAGATAATTTTTTTGTATCTAGATATAGATAAGATATAGGAACTCAAAATATATCTAGATAGAGATAGATAATGATAAATTAAAATATATCTAGATATAAATACAGATAAAATCAATTTTATCTAGATGAAAAGGAGATGATTTTTTATAAATGATATTCTTAAAATATGATTTTGTTAAATTTTATTTTTATATTAGGTTTGTAGAAAATATTAATACAATTATGAGTTATGACTATATATAATTTAAGTTTAAATTACTATAAACTATTTAAACGAATAATAATAAAAACAAATGAACTGAATAGACTATAGTACTATACAGCCTACGCGGACGGTTATGAATGAAGTCATTAGTCAAAACTCAATAATTATGATGGTATGATACTTTTTCCATAGGCAATGAATAATAATAAATAAAATATTTATAACAGTGGTTAATTAATAAAGGTTGTTGGCGAATGGTGAGTGGACTGAGTGGAGCTGGTGGTTTATTCTTATTAGTTATTGATATTTTTAAACTATTATAATACCAATATTCCCACTTCCCAGTACTATCGTCTATCAGGTTATTCTTAGACCTTCGGCTTGAATTATTTAATATTATTATATAATAAGCTAAGCTTATCTGTTGGAAGGAAACGTACCGAAGCATAAAGAGTCGTTTCTTTTGGGCCGGTATGCGTGAGGCAGTGCGTAATTACGTGAGGGCTGTTGACGTCTGTGCACGTGTAAAATCACTGAATCGCAAACCGGAAGATCGGATATACACCCGAGTCCCACGGCAATCTTGGGGAGTGCTGAGCATCGATCTTATGGGTCCATATCCACGAACGCAGCGGGGTAAGACAACGATTTTGGTAGTAACTGATTGTTACAGTCGCTGGGTAGAGGCGTACCCTCTAGGAAAGGCGACGACCAAATCGATTGTGGATACATTCGAACGGGAGTTGTTCCCACGGTTCTGGTAATCGAGGGCATTATTGTCAGATAATGGCCCGCAGTTCGTGTAAAAGGCAATGGGAGACGCACTAAAGAGGTAGAGAGTGGAAGGATGGACGACTCCAATATACCACCCACGTGCCAACCCGGTAGAAAGGCGAAATCAAGAGTTGAAGAAAGGATTGCGAACCCTACTTGTTGATAAGCTTCATCATCTATGGGATGTCTACCTGCCACACGTGTTGTTCTCCGTAAGAAACAGAGAGAACCGAAACACCGGACATTCGCCGGCCAAAATGATGTTTGGCCGGGAGATCAAGGCCCCCGGAGATTGGCAGCTCGAGCTGGCCGAAGGATCTCCGGACGCGGGCAAAAATGGTCCGGAGTTGTCCGGAGCAGTGCGGAACCCTCCGGTAAAAATCAAAGATTGTCCGGTGAAACCGAATGATGCTGCTGTGGTAGAGGGGGGTTACCCGGTGGTTTCCGGCCCCAAAGCCCCCAGTACCCATATACCCCCTGAATCACCGGGAAGAAGCAATTTGACAGTAGGGGATTGGGTATCCTACAAAGCGCATTCGCAGTCAAGTGTGGAGAAGCGTTTTCACGTGGGGTTTGCTCCGAAATGGTTAGGTCCACTAGGAACCGGTGTGTTCTTGACGGAGGGCAAACATCCTACTAAGTTACATGTCTCAGGGATGAAGCGAGCTGTAGGACCGTCAGAGAACACTAAATAATCATACCTTGTTTTAGATTCCAGAACGAGCAAACAACCCACCGCCGACCCGCAACAACCGGCCAGGCCACGGGTAGGGCCACCGGGGCGTGTGCCGCCCCACCGAGCACTGCCATCATACCAGCGCCATGACGTCCGGGATGGGTGAGGCCGGTTCCAGAGGCCAGCCCGGCAGCCCGCCGAGTTGCCGGTAGCCCAGTAGCCAGCCGTCCAGCCTCCAGCCACCCAGCCTGTGGAGCCACCGGTGCAGCAGTCGGCCCAGATGCCAGCCACACAACAACCGACCAATCCACCGGACCGCTCCCAGGAGCAACAGTTGGCTGTGGTCTAGCGGTGGATTCAGGCCATGGAGGTGACGCCCGGCGACCTGGACACCCTCCCAACGGAGTAGCCCGATTGTCGGGCACGTCTCGCGGACTCGGGGGGAAGTATGTCGCGGTCATTATTGCAACGACCGCGGCGTCTCTATCGACGTCCGTGAGATAGCGACCGACAACTGGTCTGGCAGCCGCCTGCGGCACGGCCGTCGGCCCTGCCAGCGACGGACGACGGGATAAGCTTTTGTCTGACCGTCGTCGCCGCCACGTCGCAGCACTTATAAAGTTACAATTGTTTTTTAATAATAAATAAACATATTAACCAACTTGTCATTTATTATTATTACCTTCACACCCGTTCAACACCTACAATTTCACCAAATATTTAATTTTGTATTTTCTGTACATGGTATATTTTCATTAAAATTTCGCTCTTTTTGAACAATTTAGAGACATGAAAAAAGAAAGTTCTCCATAGGTTTTTGTTAATGGAAATTTGAAAAAAAAGAAAGAGTAAATTGAAAATAATTTTTCAAATAAAATTTCTTTTGTGGGTAAAATATTTTCAAATTCGTGTTCTTAAGTGTATGTAAAACCACCGGAAATATCCGATTTAAATTTTATATTATTTTTAATGTAAATAAATAATTTTATAATAACGTGTAAATACTTTTATCTTTAAATGAACGACTAAAAAAAAAAATTATGTGGCTAAAAAAATAAGATATTTAAACAAACAATATAGATTTTACTGAATTGGTTACACATAAAAATATTATTCGATGGTACATAAAACTTTTATGAGCATATTATTGTATTTCATATACACAAAAACATTTTCAAATGCAATTTTTTTTTCTAAAAATTAATTCAACCTACTTTATTGTGCCATGTACGTATATAAAAACGATTATATATGGCTGTTTAAAGTGTGTATGGCGTCTGCCGCATGTTTATTGTGACTAAATAAATAATCCATATAAATAATTGCTTACTTCATATTAAAAAAAATATATATCTAGTCATGGTAGTGATAAATAAAATTGTAATTTATTTATACCTTTTTTTTTTTAATTATTAATAATTATCATTAATTATGTTACTAAATGGTCTTATCTTATGTTTTTGTAATAATTATTTTTTACACATATAGTAAATCCAAAATGAGTAGTATAATAAGCATTATTATTTCATTATGCTTATTTTAATATATTACTCATAATTATAAATTATACACGAGTTATGACAGATAAATTTATGATAGATAAATTTAGGTATAAATAAGCAATATGCGTAAAAGCCTAAATAGAGATCAAAGATGGGAACAACAGGTTGTTTTTACCTATTTTACATACTAATGCGAATCAGCAATATGGTGGCGTGGAATTAGAATATTAGACTAACACACCACTAGACGTCATTGTGAGAACCCGCATAAATACGGGTAGAGCACCTAAAATTATTTAGAAGATAGCCAGTACTGCTTGATAGCGTAACGCCATTTAAGGTTAGAATTATAATTAATAAATTGTTTTATTTTATTGTTAACAAAACATGTCTAAGTGTTAATTTAATTTCAATAATTATCTTTCTCAACGCACATTTTAAGACTGACGACTACATGCTACTTCGTTAAATAATTAAAGTGGTATAGATCGCAGTGTCCTGCACATAGTTCACCACACACGTTACGATTCAAGTTTAGTTTAATCAGCACAACTACATTGTAACACGACTTTTCTTTTTTAGCTAATATTCATCAGTAATATTGCCTTTATTATTACATTTTTTTTTATTTATATATTTATGTATACAATAATTATGAATGTACTTATTGATTATAAAGTTACTCTAATAAGTTAATATATTTTTTTAAGTATAGTGTACTCTCGATTATCCGCGGAATACGGCGGCAGGACATTGACAGATAAACGAATTCCGTGGTTAATCCACAAAATTGAAAAAATAATAAAAAATAAATTGGAAATTGAAACTTTTTTTATTTCCGTTAATAAAAATTATAAATTATTTATTTATACTTACATATGTATTAATATTAAACAAGCGTATTCTATTTTACATCGTTATTAAATAATCGGCAATCACAAATCATCATCCAATTCAACCGATGATGATCTA
Source organism: Myzus persicae (assembly GCF_001856785.1). NCBI lineage: Eukaryota > Metazoa > Arthropoda > Insecta > Hemiptera > Aphididae > Myzus > Myzus persicae. The sequence continues at coordinate 8,426 of NW_019100944.1, read as the reverse complement.
TAATGTAAACATATGTAGGTATATATATTTTTTTTGTATACATATGGGTATGCAGATGATTCTGCAGAAGACGAATAATCAAGACTACACACTATTTATTTAACTTCAGGAGTCTAATTCTACTATACATGATAGTCTTTAACTGCTGTAAACTGACAAGTTTAATATTCTTTTAGAATTGTAAAATAAAATATACATATGTAATATGTTTATACATATTATATGAATATATATACAAATGCAGACATCTAAAAGTAATACAAATACAGTTATGAGAGTTTGTACAGTTATGAGTTTTGCTGATTCGAGTGCAGATTTTTAGATAGAGGTTGTGAGGAGATTAACAGCATCATTGTTGTCGACCGCCATTTTTATTTAGAGAGTAAGTTTGATATCTTCGTTTATTACTTTTTTGAAAGGTAGACCAATTTAGTTTATTTGGGGTAAGGGATTCGCTTTGTTTAGTAGAGACGTTTAATCCAAATTTTAGCATGGTTGGGGTGTGGTCAGAAGAAAGGTCGTAAAGGTTGGTGAGATCACTATGTATGTTACTGTATAGTTTTTTAATAAAAATGTCCAAATATTCAGGGAGTCTGTTATTATAATAGAACCAGTAGGTAGGACCTAAGGGAGCCATTGATGTGTAAGTTTTGTTAGTCATACATTATTGCTATGCCCTGCCTCTGGTATTTGGAGATCGGTTACCCCGAGCTTGGTTTTTTGCATTGAAATCACCATCAGAGATAAAACGATGACCCAAGGTAGAGACATAGTTGGAAAAGAGGTCGGGGGAAGTGGTTGGGGCAGGAGGGCAGTAGACTGCAGAAACGGTAACGTGTATGTTATTAAGCGTAACTAGTGAGACATTGGCTATGTCTGAATGTGGGGTGTAGTGTAGAGGGATAGTAAATGATGGGTTCTATTGTTTTTAATGTAAATTGCAGTGTCAGAGTGAGCCGTGCAATCATGATGACAAGAGAACCCTGAATTGAAGCCGTGTATTATCGAGCAGATGTTTGGGGTAAAGTGGGTTTCGGAAATAAGAGCAATGTCAGTGTTGGTTTCTAGTAGGATTTGTTGGAGTTCTTTTATGTTGGTATAAGAGAAACGGCTCTACGCCGAAATGACCAAGCCGACATGGCCACAAAATAATATCCGGATTCACTTTTATGAGTTGTCTGGGACTATTGACATTCCATGAGAAAGTTGATAAAGGATGATATTCGTTTTATTTGTAATTTTTGGTTAAAATTTAATTTATTAGATTTCTGAGGAGATTTATTAATGGATTAATGAGTAATTGAAAATATTCGAGAAAAGAAGAGAAAATTGTGCTGGAAGAGGTTGGGAGGAGGAGGTGGATTCGTGTGTTTGAGAGTTAAAATTGGGTGGTTTTAATGAATCTGAGTAAGAGCAAGAATAAGTGGAGTGGCATTGTTAAGAGACTTACCCTTTGTTTTTTCAAAATTTTGTTTTTGTTCTTTATTACCTGGATGATTGTTGTCACCTGATCTCTTGCTGGAATCCACATGTGAGGTTGAGGCGATTGTGTTTCTGGACTTTTGGAGTTCTTTGTACACCGCACATCCTCTGTAGTTTGCAGGGTGGTGTTTTTGACATGGAGCACAGGTAGCTGGGGTGGTTTTGGTTTTTTCGCACATGTCGGAGAGGAGGTTTTATTCACAGCGGACTCACCTAGGTGAGCGATTGCAGTATGAACGCGTATGCCCGTAGTTTTGACATCTGTGACATCCTAACGTCTGGAATGAGGTTCTTAGGTTAGGGATCTTGACTATTGAATGGCATAGCCTCCTTAGCTTGAACATTTCTAGGTTGTTTGGTGCCAGATTAAGGTCGATGAAAAAGAGTTAGAGTAGTATGCTGTGTTGGTTTTTATTCTTTATGTTGGTAACATTTCTGACTGAAAATCCGAGATCTTTGAGGTCCTTGGTAATAAGTTCAGTAGTCGTGGTGTGGTCAAGGTTTTTTAACAACACTCGATATGATTTGTCTTTGTTCGCTTGATACGTGCAATATCGTCTTGTTCGATGGCCGTTAGAAGACAAAAACTCCTAGCCAAACAAGTAAGTGTGCTTGTTTTAAAAATAATAATATTTTAAGTATGTTACAGTTTACGTAATAAACAATCGTCATGTAAAAATAAATAATAAATAAAGAAAATATATAAACAGAGTTCATTACAATTATTTTAACTCAACTATGTTTGTGATGGGATGATCACTTTAAAATGTTCAACGACTTATTTATGTACATTGTATACATTTTTTAAACTAATATTGCTTGTATGAGCAACCGAAGTAAAAATAATATAAAGCATACAGAATAGATATGGTGTGAGACTATAGCTTATAATTTCTCATTTGTATTAAGATATTACCATTTAAATTATATTTTTATTTACAATATTGTTACTTATTAGTCTAATAGTTAAGAACTTCAAGAATATTTTAAAGTTTTTTTTCTAATGATAAACGGGGCCACAACATTAATTTCATGTCTACGATACTTTATCGATCCATGCATTGTATTCAAAATTGAAAACACATTATTGACTCAGGCGTTTTAAAAATAAAAAACATGTTCAACGTTCTAAAATAAATAGGAAATAAAATTACTCTATTGTGTGTTTAATAAATAGTCAACTTACAGTGAACGTTATTTATTTAATGCTGAGGAACTATGGATTAGATGCTTACAAAAGAAATCGGAAAAAATAATTTTATTTCACTTAATGTTCAGCCTTCAGTCTTCTTATTATTTTGATTAATTTCTTCTATTTAGCCAAAATGATTTTTTTTAAGAATATAATAATGACGTTTACTGTTTCAATTGTAGCAATTTGGGTTTTGACTGCAGCTACACCAGAATCACCAGATATTGTTGAAGCAAGACGTATGATATAATTAATTTAAATAACATAACTCTTAATAATATCATTATTACTAAATTTGTATTATAATTTATAATCGCATTGCTATTTATCAGCAGTGATTTGTATATTCTTCTAGAATTCATTTCAAAACCCAAACCAATTATTAATATTTTATTATAAACTTCAAGAAAAAATGTATGCTAGTACTAGATATTAAATTAATACCATATTATGGTGTCCTTAAAAAAATTGTTATGCCTATAGATTTTTTAAAAATTGAAAGTAGTTTTGTTTTAAGAAAAAACATTACATTATTGGTAGCATTAAATTAGAATAAATTAATTTCAGTTTATTCAGCTTATGTTTATTAATATCATATTACAAATTTTAAAACTCAAATAATTTGTTTGACATATTGCAGACATATTATTTGGTTTAGTCGAGCAAAATAAATTAATATTATCATTTATAACTTAATATTTTCCACATAAATGATTAAAACATATTTCATAATACTTTAAATCTTTGAAAATGTATTTATTTTCCTATTAGCGTGGATTGTTTAATTTTGTTATATTCCATTATTATGAGAAAATTATTTCTTCGTACTCTGTAATGAATAGACAAGTTGGACTAATACAAATATTTTGTTTTATTTTTAGATAAATGTTCATGTAAGATTATAAATTAATAATTAATAAATTAATAGTACCTATTTTTTAAGTTTATTTTGATGTATGTAATATGATCATTTTTTTTTCATAACAATAAAAAATTCTTTATAAGTTGTTGTTATTGGAACAAAATGAATTAATACAACTTGCTTCTTAATATGAACAGTTAATTTGTTTGTTTAAAAATAAATGTAGTACCCAATTTAATTGTCAAGTCAATGAAATTTCAAAAGTAACTATTTAAGTTGAAAAGCCATATTTAAATTTACATTTAACTCGTTAATGACCAGCCTTGCAAATTATTATTTGTATTATAAAATGCTTGTAACTAACACTATAAAAAAATCATTAAGTGTAACTATAGAAGCATAGTTATTTTATATTAAATTCAACGCTACAGTAAATACCAATTTGTTAAACCAATGTCGGAATATATAAAAAATATCAATAAATATTCAATAAATCAATTGAAAATTATTTGTCTAAAATGCAATATTTATTAACCCATGATTTAAAAATTAATGCTAAATTAACAATTCAAGTGATCAATTGTTCATTCTACTCAATAATTTATATATATAATTTTTTGTTGATTAATTTAAAATTTAACAGTGATTCTAAAAAAAGTAAATGACTTTCACGGTAAGTCAGTTGTAATTAAATTTAAATTGTTTACTAGTTAAATCCATTTTTGAATTGAATTAGACATAATCATAATCATTGATTTTATGACCTTAACAGCAAATTTAAGGCATTGTACATTTGTACTATTTTTTTAACATAATACTTGGATATAATTTGGTTATAAAACAGAAAAAAATGTATAAATTAATTTATTATAAATGAATTTAGTATTTGGATACGAGTTATTTTGTAAAACCAAGACGGGTGATCTACTATTTCTTCAAAACCGACCATTCCAATAACCTTTCAATAATATAAATTTCCTATTTTTGCCACCACAAATTTCAGTTTCTATATTTTGGTAACCCCTTACCATACAAACAAGTGGAGTTTAATTGGTAATGATTTTTACAATAGGTAACAAAAATAATTAGGTATTCAATTTTTAATCAAATATTTGATTTTACAACAGCACACGCAAGTGATACTTAATATAAAAATTTTATAGAATATCGTATAATTTTATTACAAAAAATTCTATATTACGACGTAAAATACAACATCGAGTACAATGATTTAAAAACAAAGTGCACAACGAAAATAAATTGAAAATATTATCAAGGATCGGGCATATGTTGTACTTGCAAAACATTTTTCAAATCGGAGCTCTTATCCAGAAAACCATAAAAAAATATTGAAAATAGAGATAATAGAAATCGAACAAACCAAAAAAATTATCAAATATTTCATAAAAACATTCTTCGTGTGGTAAAACAAGGGGGAGAAGACGGAACTTACTGAAATATCACAAAGAACAATAGAGAGACAAAGAGACGTAGATAGGAGTAGATGAGGCAGCGAAGGTACCTACTTAATTGGCTGCAAATAATGAAAGAAGAAGAATTAATATAATTAAAACTAAACTTGAATGCAAAACAAAATATTTGGAACATAAATAGTATTTCTAAAAGAAAACAAAAACAATTATAATATTAATATAAGTGTATCAAAAGTTGAAACTCTGAAGTCTTTCATAGGTTATAGGCGATGATATCCTAATCCGTAGTTATATTTCATTAAAAAAAAGTTACAAAATCTTGAGAAAGTATTGTAAAAATAATTTAGAACTTGGTGTTATACAGTGAATAACTATAATCTATTTTTGTACTCTGTCTCATATCAATATATTGAATTCAAATTGTTAATGTTTAAGTTGACGAAACTAGAATATTAAATATTGAGTGATTAGATAGATACTCGGTGATGGTAATAATTATATTAATAATTTATAACTATTAGGTAAATAATTATCATAATAAATAGTATAGTTTAAAGTTTTTTTTTTTTATACCAATGATGTAAACTAAATATTTATTATAACATTTTATAGGTAGAAAATTGCGTAAGTTAAATGTTTATCTTGTTTTCAAGTTTCATACTTTCATAAATTATAGAGTGGTATTTCAAAAATACAGTTTTGTATTCAGTCTCAAACCTATAAACACTTATTATTTTATCATCTAAATACTACTGCTCTATTTTTATAGATCTTGACAATAAGTTAAAAGTCTATAATATTTAGAGCCATCGTCGTTTTTGACCAAATTTAAAAAAGACTGATTCCCTTTTTGGCCAAAACAAAAATTTATATAATATATGTAAAAAAATAATAATACTACTTCTTACTGACTATTTTTTAGAAGTGTATATAAGGAAAGATTCGATATATCCACAATCACTGTGGGCTAAATGCTCTTCTTCCATTACAAGAACAACCAATGCATGCGAAAGTTTTCATTCAAAGCTCAATAGCACGTTTTACCACTCTTACCCAAATATTTATATATTACTTGAGACCATAAACGAAATTTAAACGAATTATTATTTGAAAATGAATTTTTCATAAACTATTCGTGCGAATAAGATTTCGACCCAGAAAGAGCATTTTCTCAACAAATACGCTACTATGAAGAGGCTGAAATTAATCGACTAGAATATGTGAAGTCGATTTCTTTCGAATTGGTATATACACAATTTTAAAAACTTATTAAGAAGTATGCAATTTCAAAAAAATTATACAAGATTATATTACATTATTTGATGTACGTGATTAATCACTTCATTTAAACATAAAACCAAGTACTAACGATTTTTTACCATACCTATAAAATAAAAAGAGTGTAGACCGTCCTAAGTCTGTTAAAAATGGGTAGGAAAATGTGTACACTATTTTGTCAATAAAATAGTATGGTACCTATATGGCAAATATATTATATATTATACTTGGTATATATTTTGAGTGACCACAACTAGTATGTAACCTTTTTGTTGGGTGACCGTAACTAGTATACAGTATACACTGTATAGTTTTACCTTTATATCTACAGTAATAGAACAGGTGATAAAATATTATCTCCATTATTACGTACAATATAATAATAATTACTAAAATACCTTGAAAATTTGTATGTCTTCATGTTCTATCCAACGTCCTTCTTAGATATTGGAGAAAAACGTTTGTGAAAAAAAGTATGACAAACGTTTATAATACCATGTAAATACAGCAAAAAACTTAAGCTTTTAAATTCAACCTTGAGTTTACCATTCCGACTGTATTTTCAAAACGTGCACTGGAAAATTGTTAAAAGAGAAAGTTCTATATATTTCACGGAGCGTTATCATGTTGCGTTTTTTGCATGTAAAAAAGTAAAACGGGCGATTCACCTATTGATTTTACAATGACATGACGTATTTGTTTCTTTATTTGTGACAATTTTCAAATACAGCAGAACTCCGGTTATCCTAACAACGATCATCTGGACGTCCAATTCACCGGAAAAGAAAAAAACGGCACAAGCCGTTATTCTTACACTTGTCTCATAATCGTTTTTAGATTAGATGAAGAATAAATTCTTAATAATATCCGTCATTCCGACGTAGGTTCATTTAATTTTGGTTAATTCCGAAGCTTTTGATGCATTGCATTTGGCGTTTAAACGGTTTGAGAGGCAAGAAGAATCGACCAATAGTAATTAAGGCTTATTTTATTTCACTTAAATATATAATAAAATTATTTGTCTATGGTTACAAATTTTTAATTATATTACATATATTATATGGATAATAAATACACACATACAATTTATATATTCTTACAATTATATAACTTTTGATGTATCATGCGTCAATCATCCGGATATTTGCTTACACGGACCACCCTTGGCATTATGTAGTCCGTATAATCCGAGTTCTACTGTATTAAGTTTACAACTTCCTTTCTGATAGAAAAGTGAATTTAGTTGATTTTTTTTGAGATGACAACTAACCTTTATAGTAGTTTTATAACATGGTAATCAAATGTAACGTATTCTTTACAGCGACCGCTCTACACCCTAAGAAAGTTGTCTACTTTCCCAGCTTTTTCATATTATTATTATAGATACGGTTTATTCCAATTTATGTAAAAATGAAATCTTAACCACAGCTTTTTGTTTTTTTATCTAGGAAAATTTCGAAGTAAGTCAATTTTTTTTTACTGCACCAATTGTGTATTTGTAATTTATATACTATAGTCTTACTTTATATGATACATTTTTGTATTTATAATTATTACAATTGTATCTAGAATTTGTAGGTAAGCACATTTTTGTTTTCTTTTTGTATTATTAAAATAAGTTATTTTATTCTGTGTGAGATTTCTAGATTGTATTATAATATTAAATTTTGGTTACTTTGTCCATTGCTTCAATGTCCATTTTAAGATTAATATACATGATGTTAGAAAAGACTTTCTTTGGACAGAGAAGTTCTTTTTCTAAATGTCACGTTTTCGGGAAGTTTTTGTTTTTTTTTTTTCGTTGTCCAAATCTATTTCACTTGCTGGCTGACCCACTTGTTTGTATCACTCTTATTTTTCTTCTGTAATTTTTGAAAATTCTAAACTAAATCTGGATGGTTAAGGTTCATATTGTCAAATGGTTTCTTAGCTCTTCCTCTTCTTATTTTATGATACCATTTTAACTTCACTGTTAGTCTACTTACCCCAAGAAAGTGATCCAAATCAGTGCCTGCTTTACGCATTTGATTTTAATTTAAAATAATGTTCATAAATCTGACAATTACAAAACAAAGTCTATGTGGCTTATGTGTTGTCCATTTGGTGATCTCTTTGTAGCCCACTATTAATCGTAAGTTATTCGTTGAAAATATTATGTGCATACTGCATATAGTTATAA
>NW_019100943.1:0-21323 GCF_001856785.1 Myzus persicae | reverse complement strand
AAAACACAACTTGATTGATCAACGGTTCATTAAAAACTAACTAAATATTTTAAATTAATTATGTATTATTTAACATCATGTCTGGCAATTAATAATGTAACTGGTTAAACATTAAAATTTTTGTTTTGAAATTACAGGGAGATTGGATGCACTGTAAGGGGAATTTTGTTCCCTTGATTTTTTTCATCTCCCTGTAAAAATGGAGCCAAACTCCCCGAACACATACTACTTCCTGCTACTAATTAAAAAATAATTTAAATACTTAAAAAATAAGTACTGATGCCGCGCGGCTTTGCCGAAAATACGTCAACACACGCAGCATAGGCGAGCGACACAAGCCGCGCGGCTTTCCTTTGATGTAGACCGCCTACTATTAGGCCGATCGGAAATTATGCCGCGTGGCATCAAAAAAAGCCGCAGAAAATGTATTTATGTATTGACACTCATGCCGCGCGGCAAAAGCTGCTCCGTCTGGACGTGCCTTAACGTCATATGCGAGGGACTGTGGCTATGCATTTGGGTAAATATGTTTATCATTATCATGCTGTTACTGAAGGTTGTTATAATACAATTATTTTTCAATTGTTTTTAAAGAGTAGTGCACTGTGCATGTGTATGTAAAATTCGGAGTTGGTAAATTGCGTCCCGCAAAAAAGGTCATAGTTATATAGGTACTGTGTAAATTGCGGCCCGAGTGTATTTTGTACATCCGTAAATTGCGGCCCGGGTATATTTGAAATGTACGTAAATTGCGGCGCGGGATATTCTGATTTCCGGTCGGCTGGTTATATTATCTTTAATGATTCTTTTGATCATTGATGCTCACTTATATAATATTACTAGCCGCCAGTGTGCTGTGTGCATTTGATCGAAATATTTCGCACGAGTTTTTACATTGGTCTACAGTATTTACAGTGTTTAGTAAATTAGTATTTGTATTTTTTTTTAAATTTAATAACAATGGAAGTTATGAAAAATGAAAAAAATAAAACGTTGAAAATAGTTGATGGTTTCAAATTTCGTTTTCAAAAACTTCTGAAGAATGATATTCAACGTTGGTGTTGTACAGTCAAAACTTGTACTTAAGTGTTTTTTAAAATTTAATAATAATAGTATATGTATAGATAGCTTTAAAGATCATAACCATCTACAACTTTCGGAACAAATTATAAATCGTCAAAAACTTAATAATAATTTAAAAAGAAAAGCCGTTGATGATATTTTTACAAGGCCATCTAAAATTATTCATTCTGAGTTAAAAAATGCTGATGTCGAATCTTTAACTACACAAGACGTAAAATTGATCAAAAGAAATTTACACAATGCTCGAGCTTCTATACTACCAAAATTACCAGACACTTTTTTGGAATTACATAATATTTTTGATAAAATGGAATTCAAAACAAACAAAAATGAAAATTTTTTGCTAGTAAATATTAAAGAAACAAATATAGTAGGTTTCTCTACATTAAGCAATTTAACAGTGCTATCTGATTCGGATACTACCTATATTTGTAGATGGTACATTCAAAAGTTTCCCAAAATTATACCATCAATTATTTACTGTTCACTGTGTAATAAATCAGTCTTATGTTCCACTCGTTTATATTTTATTACCTTCGAAGACTACACAGTGTTATTTACAAGCGTTTCATCATTTAGTCATAGAGTGCAAAAAAAATGACTTACAATTTAATCCTATTGGCTATTCGGTTATATGCCGATTTTGAAAAGGCTATTCACAATGCTGCAAGCCATGTTTGGCCTTCTATTGAAGTAAAAGGGTGTAGATTTCACCTTGGTCAAAGTTGGTAAGTACAGGAAAATACAGCAGCTAGGATTAAGTAATGATTATACAAAAGAAATAATACCGATATAAGTAATTTCTTAAAATTATTTTTTGGGCTTCCTTTTTTGAGTTGTGATATGGTTGAAGATTGTTTTGCGTTTGATATAATGACATTGCAACCACAAGATAATAGGATAGTACAATTTACCGACTTCATATTAGAAACATATTATAACCGACGAAGCGGAGTTTCCACCACAGATATGGGCTGAATTTGTATCCTTAACGATGCGCACTACAAATAATTGTGAATCATTTCATAAAAAATTAAATAGTTCGTTCAATTCGTCACACCCAAATATATTTAATTTTATTGAAATTTTAAAAAACATGCAATGTGATACGTATATTATATTAAGAAGCCAGGGAACAAAAAGCAAAAAAAAAATGACTGATAAAGAATCATTTATACATGACAAAATGTATGAATTGCAAGCAAAAAATATTACTCAGTTAGACTAAACAATGACAAATATTTAAGTAGGCAAATATATTAAAATATACCGGGGCCGCAATTTACGTATGTATAAAATATACCCGGGCCGCAATTTACATAAAAAATTTGAAACGGGACGCAATTTACAGCGACCCGTAAAATTATTCTTAAATATATCCTAACATGTCTGATGAATATACACACAGTGATTTTTTAAGCATACTCACCCTCATTTTCCCTTTTATAATACAACTATTCAAATTCTGATTTTTAGAATTTTTAAGTAGACCTAAATACCATATTTTCATATTTCTGATATTTTTTGGTAATACTTAAGGAGTATCTTATGGCGATACAAACTTCTATTTTTCAAATGAGAACCCCCCATTTTTACTGAAAATGATTAAGTGGATGATTTTTTTGAAAATGTTTATGTAACTAAATCAACATTTTTATGAGAAGTTGATAAGTTATTCAAATGTTTATACTAAGGATAATAAACCTTAAAAATGGTTTCATAAAATAAAAACTATATGTAATTTTAAATGTAGTATTGATTATATTTGAATCATTTTTACAAATTATTTATATTGATGAATAAATAGTAATTGCTAACTTTTTCAAATCATCTAAGTCTTCGCTCTACTTAACCCATTACCATTGACATCTTTAAAGCACAAAGTTACATAACTCAAAAACTACTAGCTTGAATTTTGATTTAAGTACATCAAAATTCTCAAAAACAAATATCTGCATAATAATTATATAAATATAGATATCTATAAATATACATTTATACGCACAACGACGAATACTCTTTTGAACAGTGAAAAAAGTGTATCGTGGTGTAGACTGGCGTGGACATTGTGCATCGGCTCTTCTTGTGGAAAACACTATTAATGAGTCGATTTTGTAGGACCCTTATACAGAATGATCTGGTGTAATCCCTTCCTCACTGGTATATGAGTATATCGATTGAGCGTAACGTTATAGTATTGCCTTTACCATTTTATACTTATATTGAACGGCGCAACGTAAGTACCGTTAAAGTAGAGAATTTATTTTGTGTCGTTTCGTAGAACGCCTATTCGTACTTGGCGAGGGTGAGGAGCCGTGGGTATTTTTTATGTGTTGCGCATTGGCTTGGCACCCTCAAGTCCGTAATTAGCACCTCCAGATTAGTTGAAGTAAAAAATATTGTTGAAAGTGTTGTTTTGCGTTTATATAAATGAGTTAATTCCAGTTTGTATTGGTGATGCACTTAGCTAATGCCATGGACGTAATTTCCAGTTTAAATATGTATATTTACATTTAATAAAACAAAAATGATAAAAGTAGTGAAAATGTGGATGACCCTGATAGCATACCTTGTTCATCGAAGAATGTAATAGTCGTTGTAATAATTGGTACATAATATCGGTCAAAACAAGATTGTTTATTGAGAATCTGCAGGTTCACTACCTCGACTTTTTATAACTTAGAAATGTATAATTTTATTTAAAATGAAACTAATTTATGCCTGGTGTGTACAACTGTATAGGGGGCGAGGGAACAAAGCCCCAACAGGTCATTTTGGCGTAAAATATTTTAGCACCCCCAAGTTTAAGACTGCGCTTTAATATGCGCCTATGATGTTGCGTGTGTCGTGTGAGTATCGGGAATGTACGCACCTATATATACAGTGGCATATTTAAGGGGGTTTAAAGGACATTGGACCCCCTTCAGAACCTCCCTCCCCCCAAAAAGTGGGTCACTGTAATGGATTGTATATTAAATTTGAATTCAATGATATCAAATATTTATAGGTACACAGAAAACGATTCTAAGCGTCTATCAGCCTATTATTTATTACTTAGTATACATTTTGACGATATTATTGTGATTAAAATAATTTATTTTACTATTAGGCATTAATACTACGGTAGGTAAAATTCATTTTCACCCAAAAAAATTACATTTGAAAAGCCATTATGGGTACCTATAAAATATAGTATTATACTCTAAAAGTTTCAAGTATCTACGAATAATATTTTTAAATTACAACAAGAAAATTTACATCAGTATTCTTGGTTATTCAATTCAATTCAATATGTAATTTCATCCAAATTTGAACATATTACAACTATAATAATAAAAAAAAAAATGTGCTCATATATTCTTAACATTTTTTGGTTGGAGAATAATCTACTTACGTGGAACCTTATTTTGAATTTTCAATCAGTAGCTATAAAAGTTGAACCTTTTATAAATTTATGACTACAAAATAATTTTAAATTTTATCTAAATTTGAACTTTAAAAGCCTAAAAGAAAAACTGTACCTAGGCATTTTTAATTTTTTTTAAACTGCCGTTGTAACAATATATCAGGAACTTTATATTAAATTTTCAAGCTTTTTGATCCGACGAATTAAATTGTATTGTCAATTTACAGTAAAAAACCTAAAAAAATCGAAAACTGAAAATGTCAGTAAACAGCTCAAAACGATTCAAAATATTTTGAAAATTGTTTCAAGTATAAGAAAGGATAAATTAACATTTTGCGTACATGTACATACGAATTATGTATATAGTATATACAGTATATACCTAATGCGTATTTTTATGTATATTGCATTACGACTGCACACACTGTTCGGCTCGTTATAAATTTGTAATAAATGATAAAGAATAATTAGTCAATATTACAGCTATATTATATTATTATAGTGAGTACCCTCTATAGCAGGAGAGGCCAAACTTTTTTTGGTCACGATTTACTAAAAGTATACGTCACCTTTGAGGATTGACTTTCATAGAACAATTTGTAATTATATAGTTAAAATTTATCGACAATTCGTTCACTACAACCTCGATTAATTTTCGTACGTGTGTCCCTAAAAATAAATTCTATCATGATCGACTTTGAAATTATCCGCGATCGACAGTTTGGTCACCCCTGCTCTATAGAACATGAAATGTTTTAATAAAAAAAAAATACATTCATTTACATGACAAAGAAATTGACGTTTTTTTATGAAGTTTCGTAGGAAAAAAAAATGTCTTTAGATTACCACAAAAGACTAAGGACATAGATTTATTCCTTTGAAATCGTTCACAAATTATAAATATACAGACGCTGAAAACAACTTAAATTGTGTTTTAATAATGTACAAATTGACGGTTTCTTATGAATATCTGTAAGAAAAAAATACGTTGTCAGATTACCAAAACAAAAACTAATAACGTATTAGTTTCAAAACGGAATCGATCATAAATATTATAGGTATAGGTAATATATTAATTATATGAATCTAGATGTAAACATTATTAATAAATATGACTAATTAGGGATTATTACTATATCATAGTAATGCCCCCGTGGATAACATGAAATTTCATTTTGATAAAAAAAAAATAATAAATAAATAAAATATTAATTTATATGACTAAGAAATTGGCTTTTTTTGTACGAAGTTTTATAGGGAAAAAATTTCATTAGATTACTTTAAAAAGACTAATTACATAGAATATTTATTCTTTTGAAATCGTTCACTAATTATAAATATACAGACGCTGAAAATAACATAGATTATATTTTAATTAAATAAATAAATTGACGTTTCTTTATGAAATTCTGTAAGAAACAAATACGTCGTTAGATCACCAAAAAACAAAAAACTAAAGACGTATAAGTTCAAAACGGAATCGATCACAAAATATATTATATGATATTAATTAGGTATACGAATGTAGATGTAAAAATTATTACTAAATATTACTAATTAGTAACTTCAAGTATTGTAATAAGTACCTAGTACCTACTTAAATAAATAAATAACAAATTGTATTTTGATAAAAAAAAATATAATTCATTTATTTATATTGTGACAAAGAAATTGACCTTAAAATACATATTTTATATTTTATATCTATATTGTATTTTTATCAATAATAAAAAAAATATCCAAATAATATATTTAGGGTGTTCCGTATAAAGTATGTCCGTGCACAAAAAAATTATAACTCTGCGTTATTGTTTGGTCATATCGTGATCCATCAGCTGTCAAATGATTTAGGTGAATCTCTGGTTTTTCACACCTGTAAGCAAGTTCTATGTAGGTACTGATAGAATGAATCGAAAGGACAACTGTTAGCAAATACTATAGATTAGAATACGGGAAGCTCATAAATTTTCTAGGGGACACTGTAGCGCTACATATTATAGTAGGTTACCTTTTCAATCTCCTTATTTAGTTTTATGTATTATGTATTTTGATTGTAGTAATAAGATAATTCATTATAATGAGTGATAAGTGATAACTAATACAAATTTTAATTTTAATTCAAAATTTAAATATTTATGCAACAAATTACAATAGTATATCAAATGTACCACTCATGTAAGTGAATATTGCTGTTTTGTTCAACATTACCTAGTCAACAACGACACATAGTTAACCTACAGTATGTAAGTAGTTTTACTTATGTTTTAAATAGTTGTCGACTTACAGTTTGAAAAAAATATGATTTTATTTTGTTCAAACAATTTATTTATCAAAAGTATAATTTAGTCAGAATAAATATTTATTTTTTGAATGCATTAATTTGTCTTTAAGGCTATAACAAAACAAACCGCTATTATTGAAAAATTAATATTGTAATATATAGGTACCTAATTAATTTTTTAAAAATTGTATTAAAATAAATGAATATTACTGAATGATTGTATAATATGATTAATATTGAAGTATAATAAGATTAGGCCTTAGATTAGGTACTTGCATAAGAAAATAAATACATTGTATAAATAAACAACAAAATAATTATAAATATAAATAAATAACAAAATTACAAACATAAATAAATAATATTATAATATACCTATCTAATAACTTTGTATTAATATTATTATTATTAAGTAAGATTTTTAAAAGAAATAGTATAAAATATGTAATGTTGATAATTATTTCATCATAATACCTAGTATCTATGTTGTATATACTGTATATTGTATACAATTTAGATTTTCATAATAAAAATAAATAAGGTAAATTACAATATTAAGTAAATAAAATAAATTCTTAATTCATAGTTATTTCTATACATGGGTTATTTTCTTAAGTTTATTATTTTTGGAATTAATTTTGTAAACTTCTAAGTTATTGTTAAAATTTTTTATATAACTATTTATTAATACATTCAAAAGTTTTGTTAAAAATTCTACTTTATAGTTATCACATATACCCAAGGGCTTTTTACAAGCTAAATCAATGATCTTTATAATTTCTTTTCGTATGCCAAATTTATTTTGTAATAGAAGTCGTTCTATATTTAAATTAAATATACAGGTTACCTTTTTTGAATATTCCAGTGTATTTTTATAAGGAAATAATAATTTTGCATTTTCATATGTATATTGTCCAGGCTGAATTCAGTTGACAGTTTGTCTGTCTGTTCTTGTAGCTGCCAGATTCTGGATACATTCAGAATGAGTTAGCTTACTACAAACCCATCCAGTTACATATCCAATGGTACAAGCCTGATGATCCTCCATCAATATATTTTGGATATTTATTGATGATAAATCTAAGTCTGACAGATCTTGTGTGGTACACAATTTATGTTTATCAATTTCATTTTTATTTTAATATTTTTCAGGTCACTGCACTGCATCAATTTCACAATTGCCACTTTCTGGCGGCGTCAATAAATTATTGCACATACACATACAAATAGCAGAATGAAATGTTGTCATCCAGTGTGATATTATTACCTCCTTTACTTCTTACAATAGAAAACACATTTTAAATGCAGTCTTGGGTAAGCCGTCTTGTCATTAAAAATTCTATGCCATATTTTTCATTTAACTCATTGTATACCTGTTTTAATGCGTTAATATTCTCTATCCAACCTTTAATACACGGTGGCAGTTTACCCGTTCTATTTTTTACCTTCAAATTATTTTAAAATTGTTCAGCTTCATCCAAAATCTTCCAATGACAAGAATTTTTAGTAAGCGGTTTTCTTAAGTTTTTAGGGTCTTTGTATGTGATTCTATTAAAAACATCAAATAGGTTATCAAAAAATTTTACAAATTTTGCTGTATGTATTGCAGAAGTTTTCATTTGGTTTAAGGAAATTAATGTCATCATGCCAGAACTCACAAAATGGCTAAGTGTTTGTGTGACCAAACAAACACGCATTGGTGAGAATGGTGGTAAGTTCATATGAATTTTATTCAATTTCGGGGCTAATCTTGGTTTTTGGTTTTTATCCAAATTGTAGAAATCTATTAAATCAGTCCAAGTATACAAATCATTTTCATGACTGAAATCATATTTTTTTTAATTATTTCTCACAGACTTCATTAAGTGAGGACTATCATGAAAAAAAAATATATTTTCACCGTTGTAATTAATGAATGGCTGAGTATCTGTAACATTTAATTTATTTCTCATACCTATGTTGTTTGTACCTTGGTTGCAGATGATTACTTTGGGAATGAAACCAGCATCTCTAACTTTATCAATCGTGTGTATTAAAATGTCTTTAAGTTTGCTACTAGAAATTGGTCCTTTAGAAAAGAAATATCCAACAATTTGTTTCCAGGGCCTTGTTAAACTTTTTATCATTATAACTAGTGCTTGCTCACAGCATTGATTGGATTTTATGTCAAACAAACCATCATTACCAAAATCTTCAAATCCACTAAACTGGTCATTCTGTGAGTTATAAGAAATTAGTTTTTTTAATGACATTTCATCCATTATTATTGACACAAGCTTATTTTCTGTAGGAGCATCTAAAAACTTGGTTTTCAAAACCTCCAGGGCATTTAAATTTATTCCACAATAAACTTTCAAGGACTGAAGCCAATTTCGTATGGATTTCACTGTAGGAAGACACAAGTACTTGCGCATAAAGTGAATTATAATACAAACTGAGTGCAAATGATTTTTGATTTTTCTAATATCTGCGACCATATTTGTTTATGTTGGATAATTTTAACTGGTTTTTTAAAATAAAATTATTGGTCAATGTACTTTGAAATAAATTCTTATTCATTTATAATTTGTTAAGATTCTTTTTTTTAACGTCTGTATCCTAGTGTTCTTTTTATTTATTAACTTTTGCATTATTCTAATTTTTAATCTTAATCTCTTATTTTCCTGGTCACATAACTGAGGATTATGATGGACACGTAAGCAATAATCTAAACATTGTCAAATAAAATATTCTGTTTGTATGCTAGTCATTATTGAAAAGACGAATATGTGTATAAAAGAATGGACGCTCTTAAAATAATGAGAACTATTTACCTATAGATTCTTACTCTTTCTTTACTTAGTAACAAAGTATCTTCTTAATTAATAATAACAATATTAGTATGGGGATAAAATTATGTTGAGTAAAAAACACATACAAATACACATACAAAATAAAATAATCAAGTTAATTATTTTTAATTAATAAAGAATCGTTGTTACTTACCTAAATTACTAATTTAATGAATATCAATTTATACAAATAAATAGTACTTTAGAAACAATGTAGGCATTTTGTCAGTGTTATATGAAACGAGAAATAAATAGATGTAAAAAATAAAACAAAATATAATAATTAATAAAGCTTAAACAATTCACTAGAAAACGAGTAGTAAAAATTTTAATTTTTCCAGCAAGTTATATAAAGCGTAATGCACGGCGTGAAGTTACTCATCATTAATTTCAGGAAGAGGAAACATGCTTGTGGAGTCTTTGGTGGGCAAGTGGATAGGTAACTGTGCAAACTAAGCAAAATGGTAGTTTAGGGTTATAGTAGTAATAAGCTAGATCTAGAAGTTATCATTCTAATAAAAGCACTAATGCCCGTATGCATAGTCCTGTTGTTATGTGTCACATATAGTTGCTTAAGTGACCTTTAGCTAAGTGGCCCATAACATTTTTATGTAACCCATAACTATTATTATGTCCCACATAAGTTGTGTCTTGCATAGACAATATTTATGTATTCAATAGCTATGTAAAAGTTTATGTTATAATTGCCATTGTTATCAGGGTTACTATGTTCACATTAGTGAAAATTGATAAGATAACGAATAATAGTATTACTATTATTCGTAATTCAAATTTGTATAATTCTGAATTCATTTTGTTTTCTTATTTAATAAAAATATTTTATATAATGACGAGCAATTCAGAAAAAAATAAACGAGCCCGTGCTCCTAATATTTCTGAAGAGGAAAAATCAATAATATTACACTGCATATCAAAAGAAAGGGACATAATTGAATGCAAAAAAACAGATAAGTTTAGCAACAGGGACAAAAACTCAGCTTGGGAAAGAATTGCTGTTAATTTCAACACTCATTTAGGTGCAAACAAAGTAAGTACCTATATGAATTATACTATATAGGTAATCTTAATTTTAAACTTATGTTATATAGTACAGCACAAGCTACAATTATTGAAACTATTGTGTTTGGTGAATTAGCTAAACCTCTCCTTAGACATGGAAATTTTCTTTTCCATACACCAAATACACGCTCTACGATATTTCTGGTTTTGATATGAGCTTTATTATAATTTTTCTCTGCATTTGTTACTGGATTAAGTAAAGGTGTAAATATGTAAGGTTTGCATGCATATCCTAAACAAATTTATTAATTATTTAATGTGCTTACTACATAACTAATTTTAAAAAAATACAGTATATTATCATCATTACCATTGTCTCCCAGAAGTATAAGATTATGATTATTGTTAGAATATACAGCACATGCATGACTGGCATTGAAGATAAAGCTATCATGGTAACTACCTGGCCATCTAACCACCAAATCATGTATTTCCATCAATGGACTACAAACTAACTATAATATTTTTGGATTGAATAAATAAATATAATATTATTATTATATTGTTTAGGTATCTACTTGAACATTCAAAGAAAATCATCCTTTACGATTCCTGAATACTTCTCCATTTATACCACCTGGATTTTGTATTCTTATATGCGTACAATCAATACATCCTCCTACACCTGGCATTCCAGCTATTTCGTAAAACTGTTGTCTAATGACTGACCATTCAGCTTCAGTTTGAGGAAACTTTACATGGTCCCTAAAACGACTAGCAATCTCATGGGAAACTCTTTTAATAATTCTAGACACAGTACTCTGGTCAATGCCTCTCAAGTCTCCACAGACAGTCTATAAATTAAAAGTAACATGTCTTAAATAATTTTTACAAATTAAAATTAGGTGGTATTTCACTTGAAAGTTTGCTGTTGCATAAAATCGTAATGTTGTCAATAACTGTAGAATGGGAGGTATAGGCAATCCTCGATTATTGGCATAGTTAATACCTAATAAATTTAATAACTGATCCATGACAATTAGTTTTGGAAATCGATAACGTTTGAAAAATGTGTTGTCATTATATTTTTCAAACGGATCTTCAATATTACGAATATACCTTCTTGGAATTCGTTCAACATCAAATTCATCGAAATATTCATCAACCATTTCTACATAATTCACAAAGTTATAAAAATCGTCCATACTACTATATTTTTAAACAACTTTTTAAAATTTATATTTTGAGCATGAAAAATATTGATAGCACGTAAAAATAACAAATTTATGTATCACTTAAGACTTAGGTGGCGGAATTTTAGCGCATAACTTTATGTGTTTGTTTATGGCCTATGTAATACATAAATATCACTGTGCAAGAGAAAATTGTTAAAAGAAATTATGTGTCACATAACTATGTCTTATGTGACACATAAAATGACTATGCATATGGGCATAAGCTTCATATAATTAAACTTAAAAGTATTTAATAGTAGATGTTTTACTTGTTTCGTCCTTAACATTTGAAGGTTCAACTAATTCACTATATGGTGTATTCTCATCATCTAAATTGGACACTAAAATGTAAAATAACAAATTAGTTAAAATAGTAATATTTTTAAATATTCAATTAGAGTCTAGAGTTAATTAAATTTACCGCCAAGATTGTCATCATTGATTATATTATTTTCAGAGTCAATTGTTGAACTAATTAAAGACTTGGATATGAAACTACAGGAAGTATCTTCAAGTTGCTGTGAACTTTTATCTGAAGTTAAAGATTAAAAAATAATTATTATTAGTTGTTAATTTAAAATGTTTTAAACAGTTATAAACAGTTTTTAAGTAATCACCAAAATTGCAATAAATGTTGCATAACATTTTATTAAATTTTGGACTTAATACTTTCGGTTGATGATTGAATGGTCTACCATCAACTAAAAAGAAGATTGTTTTGATGATTTGGTAATAATATATTTTTAAGGACATTAAAGAACTCTTGTTTATTACGATTTGTGTTATTCAGAATTTTCTTTAATAACAGACTCAAAACATTTGGAAGCCAAATTAATGTTATATCCTGCTTATCCAACACAGTCTCCTTACAATAAATAGAATTAGGTAGATTTAATGATGGAATCGCACCTTTATACAATAACCTGCATAATTAATAATTATTGATTTGAATCTTGTTAATAATTGTCTAATAAGGACATAAAATACAATTATCTTAAAATAACTAGGTATAATATAGAGACATTCTATTTCCAACATCGTTCCAAATTGAATAGTCTTCATTTTTAAAATGTGTTGAACATATCACTTTGTATTTTACTGAGTCCAGTCCCTTTTGTTCAAAACTATTTATAATTATATTATTTTGTATAAGTTTCACCCATTGACTACATCTATAACAATAATTTTATAGGAATTAGGATTGTAGTTTAATTAAAATTTAAAAATAAGTTTAGTTTAAATCTTTAAAAATTACATGCTTTGATCACTTAGAAATCTATGGAATGAAATTCCAAGATTTTCTTTTCCTGTATTATTACAAGAAAGCACAGCACAAAGTTTTCTACCCATGATAAACAAATTAATAAAATTATAAAAAGAACAATTTAAAATTACACAACAACTGTCGTCTGTTACATCAATAATAATTATTAGAGTAATTTCGCAAAGGTATAGAAAAATAATAAATTATTAAAATACTGATATCATTGATAATTGATATAATATTATGTTGTTTAATAATTATTGTTTTGGTATTTTGCATATAACAAAATATTTACCAATATAGGTACGTATATAAATTGTAATAGTGATCTACTAATACCTAATTTATATTTTTGACTTATAGCGCCAAATTATTTGTATCAGTTACCGAGTACTTAAAAGTGATAAGGAGAAAGGGGCTGAATAGGCAATCATATACATTGTGGAGCGCTTTGACGCCAGCTGCACGTTTCTACAGAGCTTCCCGTATTCTAATCTATAGTATTTGCTGTTAGTTTAGTGGCACCTGGCATGTTGGCAATGTTTTTGACGAGCTTAGTAGTTATCTTTTTCACTCGTAACCGTAATAGCATATTAAACATTCGTGAAAAAATGTAAGCAGACTTGACTTACAACTACGTCAGTACGTCACTAACATAGAATACCTAGTTACGATTTAATAAACGAGTACAACTGCTAAGCGAAATCAACACAATGTTTTTTTTTTAATTACGAATAATTGAGGATATATGTTTTCAAACAAAATAATACATAGGTAGGTAGGTGACTGAAGCGTGTGCCTTCTAATATATCACTATTCATTCGGAGTCTTTGGAGTGCGAGCTGACATTTAAGATAGGTAAGAACAAATTTAAGCATTCGGTTACAACCAAATAGTTGCAATCATAATAGTTTAATACGATGATCCACATTATGTATTTTACTTAATACACGAGTTATCGTCCAATCAAAATTTGTGGTGGCAAATTATTAAATTCGCTATTAATTCATACATTGATATTGGTTACTAATGAGTATAATGAATGAACCAAACATTGAACAACTTAAATGTATATAGTGTCTATATATAGTATGTATAAATGTTTACTTTACAGACCATTAAAACCACAAGTAAAAAGGAAATTTATCAAACCGAATACCACGCATGCATAAATCAGCGGCAACTGGTATTGGTAGAAATATGAATTAAAACCGCAACAACAAACACTAAAGATGGCATCATTATTTAAATGGTACAACTTTTGCAGCCAGACATATCCAATACGGACCAATCTTGTTCAAACAGGTGTGTAAACGGCAAACGGTATAGTTTATTAAAATATAGGGTGTCTCAAAAACAACCTAACCAATCCAGCCAAACCTACTCACCTTGATCTTATAACTTGACACTGTTTGATTTTTTCTTATGGGCATACATTAAGAGGACGCAACACAACTATTAATTGTTGTCTCCGTCCTCCAAGTTCGTAACATAGAAAATTTAAGCTTGCAGATCAGGTTTGGTTCCATTAATTTAAAAATTAGAGTGAATCGACCTATTATAAAACTTGATGGCAAGAACAGTATAATATGTGTTAAGTCATATAGGTTTTTTGCGATAGTTCAATTTTTCAACAAGTTATGAGTACATAATATAATGTAAATTAATATGCGCATGCACGTGCATCACTTAAAAGTTGAATTATCGTATAAATCCCACATTCAGGCACAGATAATATTCTTACCATCATGTTTCATAATAGATCGATTATTCACCCTAATTGTTAAACTACCTTTTTCATATTTTAGGTATTATGTTTGGTATTGGTGATTTAATTGCTCAAAGCGCAGTTGAAAAGCGTGAACTTGATAAAATCGACTGGTTACGTACAGTGCGCTATGCATCGATTGGGTGTGCGATTGGGCCGTCACTTACATTGTGGTATAAGACGATGAATAGATTGGGAACTCAAAACACAATACCAATAGTAACTAAAAAAATATTAGTTGACCAATTGATTGCATCGCCAATTATTACTGGATCCATAATGATTATGAGTAGAGTGTTTAGTGGCGATGAATGGCCACAAATACAAAAGAAACTAGAAAATAACTATGCGGACGTTTTGCTCACTAGTTATACGGTAAATACATTCCATACAACTTTTTATTAAATATATTTTACCTATATCTAATATTATATTAGCCTACAATATTTTTTTTTATAGATCTGGCCAGCTGTACAGGCATTGAACTTCACCATTATTCCACAACAATACAGGGTCTTAACTGTTCAAATAGTGTCAATATTTTGGAATACGTACCTTTCATCAATGAGTGTTGGTGGTGGAAAATCACAAGAATCGTAGTATTTAAAATGCACTATGGAATTTATAATTATATTTAAGAGTTGATAAAATTATATCAAACTATAAGTAATACTCAATAAATGTTTAAGAACATAATTCATAACATACTGAGCGAAGAGATGAAGGGGTTGATTTTACAACGATGTGTTTATTCATCGCTGAAGCTCATGTTTATGACTTGACATATTTTTTTCACACAACCAAAATTAAACCTGAGTGTCATATAAATTTGATTCATGAAATCAATAAAACAAATATATAAACCTATTTTGCATATTTTTGAATATTTGACATTTTTGAGCAAATAAATGTATATTCTACTGATTTTTTCTAGATGAAGTAGCATGTACCTATATTATATAAACTATAAGTATACTATTAAAAATTGTCTTTATAATTTTAATTATCATTGTTAGTTGAATTTATAGGTAAGGCAAACGCAGGCTATTAGCTATTAGGAGATTAGATATTTATTAAAAAGTGGCGAGATAGGTTTTTTTTGTATATGTTACCGGCAATATGTGAAATTCAGTCATTACATATAATGCCTAGGTAGTTTAAAAAATACCGGTTGATTTTAGGCAAATTATTTAAAAAAATAATTTTAGTATGAAGTGCCCAGGCATTAAATATATTTCCTAGAGTACCTAAACAAATTTAGGCTAAGTATTAAAATAGTTGTGATTAATTTTATGATATTATACTATATTAACATTATAACATTTTAAATTATATAATATGTACTATTTGTTACAACATGTTAAGCTAGAATGACAACGGGAGTTACACAATATTTTGTTTTTAACACACTAACGCAAAAAAAATTATGCCAATATATTTTTAATATTTTTGAATTTCAGTAATAAAAAGCGGGTAAGTGGGTACCGGTCTGCTTTATATTAGGTGTCGTATGGATCACTATTATATATTATGGGAGTGTTAAATTTGAATGCAATGATATAAGGTATCATTTATTTTTGAATTAGAACTAAGATGTATCTTAGTCCGTGACTATAATATTGTACACATGTGATAGAGATAATAAAATTTATTTATTTTTTATTATTATTTTAATCTGTGATAAATGATTTATTAATGAAAATGCCAATATTAATAACTGGTGAAGTTTTCAAGTATCTACGACTTGTACTTTTTTAATATTAATAAATATTTAAAATCGTTTGAGGATAAATCGTAAAAAACTAACGATGTTTGTATTAAATTTTTAATCTAAAATTAATTAACACTTATTTACCGACCTTTTTTGCAACCAAAAATCACGAGGATTTTTTTTCGTTTTTAGACATCTCAGCATTAGGACTTGCTTTACCAACTCGTCATATCGTTCATCTGTTAATAAGGTGTTATTTTTACCTAGATTTGCCTTTATTACATTTAATTCTGAATAAAACCGTTTCATTATGAACTAATATTATAGTTAGCAAGTGAAGTGAACACTTTACACGTATACGTATTGTTAACCGTACTGAAAATAATTAGGACAAAACTACACAAGATTAAATATTGAATAACGCTATCAAGAAATGAAACGTATTACAGGCTATAGAAATATTACAGTAATAATTGGGAAAATATAAAATCGATTATCTTCGTCAATATCTGTGGGTATTCCTAATTTAAGCGAGAGCATAATATTATTACCTAATTTTGATTAGGCATTATACATAACGACTAGGGGATATGTGTATTATATAATTCGCCTGGTCATTTCAGTAATTTTATTAAATTTTATAAACTACCTAGGCATTATAATGTAATGACTGAATTTCACATATTG
Organism: Myzus persicae; assembly: GCF_001856785.1. Lineage (NCBI taxonomy): Eukaryota > Metazoa > Arthropoda > Insecta > Hemiptera > Aphididae > Myzus > Myzus persicae. Next base: position 4,037 of record NW_019100943.1, on the reverse strand, counting down.
CCGGTAACATATATATTTATTATTACAATACAACATTTACGAATTACCATTTATTAATTATTTTCGAAAAATTCGATTTTGGTTTTTAGTGTAACTCTTAAATAAAATACAGATACGTGAAATTTCCACTGAATGTTTAAGTTAGAATTTTCTCTACTCCACACAATTTTCAAAATATTTTGACTCGTGTTGAACTATTAATAGGCATATGCAATTTTCGATTATTATTTGTTTTTTTAAACTAATGACGTTAAACATTTTTTCGCTCTGTCAAAAAACTTGTTAATGTAATATAAGGTTCCTCGTAAGTTGTTGTTAATAGAAATTTTAAAAAAGTTGAGCTTAAATCTACAGTAATTTTTTGAGCGTTAAAACTTAGAATTTTGATATAATTCGTAAAAATCACGAAAATGAGCAAATTATTTTGAGTTAGAAAATCATAAAAAATTTTCTTTTTATATCAATGATTTCAAAAGTTCTCATAAGTTTGTCAACTTTTATAAAAAAAAAAAATGTCTACCGCGAAATCAACTTACGTTTTTATGAAAGTTTAAAGTTGTATTACAACATTTGATTTCTCATTTAACGATTTTTTGTAATTGAAAACGAATAACCGTAGATATTTGAAATATACACAAAATGTTTGTTCTATCATTTCTTATATTTGAAAAATGCTTTAAAATATTTTTACAAGTTATGAGCTGTTTATGACATTTTAAATTTTAAATTATTCTAGTTTTTTTCTCTATATATGTCAATGAAATTTTGTTCTTTGGGTCGAAAAGCTTAAGAATTTATACAAGGGTCCTGATATACTTTTACAACAGAAGTTGAAAAATATTAAAAATACATAGCCAAACTTTTGTTTTATACATATTAAAAGTTGAAATTTTGACAACATTTGTTAAATTTAAAATCTACAAATTATTTTGTAGTTAAAAAATTTTAACTTTTAAAGCTACTGTTTGAAAATTTAATAAAAAATTCCATAGTAAGAAGATAATTCTGTAGAAAAAAAAATAAGAATATAATATTAGTACAGTTTTTTTTATGCTTATTTTAAGTTCAAATTTGAACCTTATTACATATTTAAACCAAGAATAACAATTTTAGTTATTTTGTTGTAATTTAAAAATATTATTTGTGGGTTCTTGACACTGTTAGAGTACATTATTAAATTTTTTACACACAATGACTTTTCAAATGAAATTTTTTGACAAAAATGATTTTAGCCTTTTTTAGTGCTAATGCCTACTAGTAAAATAATATTATCATATATACTAAGGAATATATTATAAGCTGACAGACCGTCTTCACTCAGAACCATTTTATGCATACAATGATTTAATATCATTGAATCCAAATGTAATACCAATAGTCCAGTGAACCACTTGTAACCTATTGTAGAGCGACATCCACTGTTAGTTTGTGTATTATTATAAATTATGTTTAATTTAATCTATAATACAATTAATATCAACATACTATCTACCTAATATTATATAAAATATTTTAATTTAATTAATTTAATTTACAATGATACACTGTTAAACCTACCTACTACCTAGTACACACATAATATTCGTAAAAATATAACAGAACTTTAGACTGTTCAACAATTAATATACAAAAAAATTGTCACTAAGAACAATGATAAACATAAACATTGTTGAAATTCATGCTGTTTTCAGATAAAGTCCAATAATATTTTGATATGATTGTATGCATTTAGTTTATTACACTTTTATCTAAAATTTGATTTAAAGATTTTTTTGGTTTGTCTTTTTGTATTTTAATAATTTTGATTGTTACCAGCTTAATACATAATGCTTACATTAGCTGTAATACTATTAACAGTGAAGTATTTCTTAGAGCTATGTAACTATAAATATGTATCTTGTTATTTGTTAAATGAAAATAGCATGATTCATATTTTCTAATTACAAACTTAATTCTGGTTTCTCCTTGAATAGTCCAAGTCTCCTGGAATTTACATAGTTATTGTATCATATTTCTGTAAAAACATTTTATAGCTTCAGTGTCTACAGACGTGTATACAATCAATATATTCATTATTCTGGAGCTCGAAAAGTAAACATCAAGATAGTAAGTAGTGACTACTGTAAATAGGCTATTGGTAATATGGTATATTATAAATGTATCACAATATAGTATTACTCTTACTTGAGCTCAACGATGTGATTTAAAGTTACAAAAACTATTCATTACATTTAAGTTGTGAAAGTTAATACATTTATAAAAATATCTCATTCATCCTAAATCACGGGCGCGTTTCCCAAGTATTTGTATTTCTGTTGAACGCATAACAGCTGTCACTACATGACTGTAGACAAGAATAAAATATATTCGGATGGTATAGATATTCATATAGATTAAACGTATAAGTGATAGTGTAAGAGAAGCGTATGAATCTGACGGTGGTAATGGTGGTATTATACATATATAATAAAATCTTACGTTTTATTTGAATTGGCCTTCGAGTGGACGAATATTCCCAAATCCTGATTCCATAGTTGATAAAAAAAGTTAGGAAAGCTCACACTTCGAGCTAATATCCGATTTCTAAACAATAGAACGCAATTAATTATAATGACTTACTTAAACAATTTATGCACTATGGCCAATTAATACCTACGTACCTTAATATCAACAATCGTAACACTATGTTCTGCCGTGCTGGTAACTAGCAGACGGGCTGACGGACGGAAACAAATGTATGTTTGGAAAACTAAAATGAACTATCATTACGACACCTTGCAAAGCAATTTATTAAAAAGGTCTGAAACATCCGAAAATATTGAATACAATAATACATTATTATTATTATTATTATAATAATTTATATGATATTGACTATCACATATTTTCAGAAATAATCAATATCGTAGTGAATCATGATAAGGTTATCTTCCATGATTACAATCATAGACATAATAAGATATGGACCATAGAGTAATATAGAGGGGCCGTTCCATCCGTATATTGAAGCAAAAGTGGATTCTATTTTACAGGTCAATTAGTTCACAAAAAAAAAATTATTGTAAAATATTTGGTACGATTGTCATAGTGACCCATACTTAGATATGTTATCAGTGATAATATAATTTCCATATTCTTTTATCATGATAATTTCATTATATATTTTTTTTTAATTTTAATTTTGAATTTATTGTTGAGACGTGAGTACCTACTGCCTACAAAAGTACAGATACATTGTTTCATGTTTGCAATTTTAAGTTTAGTACAGTTCTAGTGAATTCTTGGGTTTTTTTTCTATTATATTATTATAATATACTAAACATGCCAAGCTGTATAACTTGTGGAAGATCAGTTAGTAAAAGTTCAAAATCAGCAAATATAACTTTTCATAAGTACGATTTAGAAAATTAATCTTGAATTTAAAAATGTATTTGTAAAGTGATACTATGTAAATAAATATTTGTTTAATTATAGGTTTCCATCTAAAGAAAGTGTTCGAGAAAAATGGAATAACTTCTTATTAGAAAATGCTGTGAGTCCTGAAAATGTGCTTAAGACTAGTGTAATTTGTTCCCTCCATTTTGAACAGTCGTGTTTTGTGTTGGACAAAAGCAGAAAACTGTTAAATAAGCATAGTTATCCATCTATAATTTTAAATCGTATAAAAGGCGTAAGTAAATCGTTTGGAGTAATATACTTACTTGACTAAAATTATTAAAATTTCAATAACGAAAATATTTTATTTCAATTAACGTATATTGTTATAGGCCAAAAAAATGTGTGATGAAACTGTAACAAAATATCCTATGACTTATGAAGCAAAACCAAATAGTTCTTCAAACATTTTAAAATTAGTTAAAGTTAGTACCTATGTATTCATACATTAAGGATAAATATAATATACTAAAAATTAATAATAGTATTTAAAATTAAATTAATTACCAACCTACAATATTTTTAGAAAAAAGTATATTTATATTATTTAAAAAGATTTTGTATGTATTTTTCAGTTGTCTTGTAGCAGTAATGCAATAGAA
>NW_019100942.1:2016-24491 GCF_001856785.1 Myzus persicae | reverse complement strand
TATTAATAATTTTAAATTTTAAATTGATTATAGACAGTTAAATAATAATACATGTACACAATCGATTAATGACTATTAATACAATTATTTTCTTTTCTTACTTTAGTTAATCGTTTTTATACTTTTAGGGTATTTATATAGCTAATGGTTTGGATCCGTCAATTTTTGAGCAATCCAATATGCCAAAGGCGTTTTTTTATGGAACGTACAAATTTCATGCGCAATATTCACGAAAAAATGAAAACTTCGGCTGTCAAGTTTACATTTTAGAATTTAAGCGCCCTTGAGTGTCTTGATTTTTTTTTAACATTTTTATGGTTTATTAAATATCTAAATTTCTCATCTGAAAAAAACGTAATTTTACCTTTTTTCTTAAGAATATTAAGTATTTTTATGATTCACTTCTAAAATAGTTATACGTAATATGGTTAATAGTCTACAACCGTATATTATGGTGATCATCTGAAAAAAATTTGATTAAAACCTATCTATACCAATTTTTATGCAAAACCATAGAATCGTGCTTTAGTATAGTAACGAAATTAAAGTACAAATACAATACTCCTTTAGAAACATCTGTTTTAAATGCATAAGTTTAGAACTGGATACTGACGTTAGAACTAGGTATATATCAATTTTATTAAATATATTTTTGTATACAAATAAGATTTGGTATTTCATTTTTTGAATTTTTTTATTGGCTGTTACCAACTCGATAATTAGGTTGCCTCCAAGGATATATTTTGTTATTTTCAAGTCACCAGTTACATTTAAAATATCTGCAGTAATCATTTTTTTCAGTAATATTAAGTTAGTAAAAAAGCCTAGTAGTTTTCTTAGCACTGCGTTCCGTATTTAATAACAGAAAAAATCCATGTTCAAATTATATTGAGTTAAAAATTTAATATATTATAAAACATTTAAAAAACAAAGATTCATTGAAGTATTTTGAATGAAAAGGGCGATCTCGTAGAAAGGTTAGGTTAAGTTAGGTTAAGTTAAGTTAAGTTAGTTTTTATCGTCACTGGACCGTTCTTAGTCTTTATATACTTATATAAATTGTAATAGCTATAATGTTAAAATTTGAATAAATATAAATTAATAATAAATTAATTAAATAAACGTTATTAAATGATAAAAGAGCATGTGCGGCATGCTCAGTGCATTATTATCATGTACAATGTTATAGTGTCAATGTATTAAACAATTTAAACTTATATATTCAATATTATAAATTTTAAAACAACCCAACTCTTGAGAATTGCTATTGGTTGTTCATAAATACCACAAGTGAAATTATCGGTTGAAATCATTTGGTTGAACACCATAGTAAGGTGGGTTAGCGGTCCATAAAATGTAATCGAATATTTTTTTTGTCAAAAAACAAATGGTCAAACAATTTACTAAAATGATAGAAATACACTGTTGGTAAATTTATTTTTTTTCTGTAAACATTTTAATCATATATTTACATTTTATACTTTTGTAGATTTATTAGAGTACCTATCTACTACTTATAGTTTTAATTTTGTATAAAATTTACTTTTCGCTTTATTTCTAACTAAATACATATTTTGTTAAACGTAGAACTTAATAAGTTTTGCACAATGTAAGATGTTTTGAAATTATTAACTGAAGAAACAATAGCTTTAATTATCATAAATTTAAGTACATATAATGATTTATTTTATATTTCAATATTAACACGAAAGTAATGATGGAAATTTTATTCAATTTTCAATTTTTCAACTCACAAAGAAAAATTTTTTTTTTTTTTTTTATTAAGAATAAGGCTTCGACATCAGAGGTCATTAGCCTGGAAAGGTTTACAATGGTAGATTAAAGATTAGAAATATTGAAAAAGTCTTATGTACATAGTAACATGAGAATTAAACAAAATAAGTAGATAAATAAAATAAAATAGTAATGTTAAATAAATAGGTAAAACAGTAGTATTTGCAGATTTTTATAATAGGTTGGATACTTTGATGGCATTAAAAAAGTTGAAGATGGCATCGGTGTTGGTTTCCCCTAGTGCTTCTTCGATGTTGGAGGGGAAGTTTAAGATGCTTCGTTCATTGTTGTACTTGGTGCAGCTGAGTGTGAGATGTTCAATTGTCAGTGGTAGGTTACATTGATGGCAGGTTGGATGTTCTTCATGGTTGAAAAGGAAAGAATGGGTGAGATGTGTGTGGCCAATTCTGGCTCTAGTTGTGACTATATCTGCTTTACGGGTTGTGTTTATGGGGGATCGCCATTTCTGTATGGTTTTTTTTATATTTTTTAATTTGTTATCCGAGGTGCGGTCCCATTGTGATTGCCACTGTTTGTTTGAGATTAGGTTGATTATTCTTGATAGGTCTTTATATGGTAGCGAATTTATAACAGTTGATTCAGTGGATGATATAGCTTGGTTCGCTAGTAGGTCAACTTCTTCGTTGCCTTTGATACCAGTATGTGACGGGACCCACATAAACTCTATAATATTTTTTGAGTTAGTTATAATATTGATTATTTGTTGAGAGATTTCATTGGACGGATTAGGAGATAGTAAGGAAGTTAAAAGAAAAATAGTACCTACAGGCTACAATATTATGGAATACACCACCTGAGTAAATTATAGGTACGCCAACTGTAATACTTAATGTATTATGTTTTCCGTTTTACCTAGTCTTAACTGAAGAGTAATATCAAAGGATATTTTCTCTTATCATGTGAACTCATGTCAAAAATTATATTACTCAAATTTACTTATTGTATTATATTAAATATAGATTGTAAATAAACATTTTTTAAAAAAAAAAGCTGTTTTTAAGTCCGAGATTGGAACCCATGATGATTTGAACGGCAACCAAAACCGAAACCGTTTTTTTTTTTTTTGCTTAGTGGTTAACCGGTTTTTTAAATTAAAAGATTAATGATACTTTTTTTATAAGCTTTTAGTTTTACTATTACAGCTCAACAATTAGTAATACTTATATTATTATTTCAGAAATATCCCAAAACAAAACAAAAGTTGATATTCCGTGAATGTAACAGTTAGACTATACAATTCTCTGTAAATATAATAAATATAAATTGAATTCCACTTATATTTTGTTATGTATATGTTAAGGTGTATGACCGCAGTAGGCGAATGTTGACTGCAGTTACCGGTGTATGTTCGCATTTACCAAAAATCGTAGTGAATGTTGACAAAATGTTCTTGGCGCGTTCATACACCGGTGATTGTTGACATTTACTATTAATTTTTGGTAAATGTTGACCACACTTGAAGCACGATGTATGTTAAAGGTACTTTTGTATTATTTTATAGGATCGAAACATTTTCGATTAGATTTAACGTTATCGCCCAGTCACAATATGCATTCGTTTGGATGTTAGTAATGTTATCACATGAGAAAATCCGATATTCAATCGTTTGCCAGATAATATAATATAAACCCTTGTCAGTATCGTCGCGTATTCTTAACCAACCGCAACAATTTAATAACAGTTTAAAATATTATATCCGAAATAAAATTAATAATGGATAAAAATATGAAAGATAGTTTTGTGAAAAGTTTGATGCACTTTTATTTAAAAAAAAGGAAAATAAATGTTTTTATTTAAGCACTGAAAAACATAATAAAAATTTAGGTGAAGTTGTAAAATATGCTAAACTAAAAAAAAATAAACAACGAAGTGATTACAGGCGATTAAATCGGTTTGACGTTGTGGATATTATGGACAATCATAAGCTAATAGTCCTGTTAAAAGCAGGTGAAACTAAAATTATATTTACTATGTAAAGAACGAAGAATTATACGACATTATGCACGAAGCTCATATAAACATTGGTCATGTAGGGCGAACCAGAATGATGAACGAATTGCAGAACAAATTCAAAAATATAACATACGAAGTATTGTTATGTTATTTTTAAGTTTATATGCTCAATGCTAAACCAAACAAAAAGTTTCGAAATAAGGTAATGTCATCAAACATATTATATGCCACGAACTTAATTCCCGCCGTCAAGTAGACTTGGTAGATATGCAAACTTGCAAAGATGGTGAATTTAAATTTATATTAAATTATCAGGATCACCTTACCAAGTTTATTCAACTAATACCTCTAAAATCTAAAACTGCTGAAGAAGTTGCACATCACTTATTAAATATATTTCTTATTTTCGGTGCTCTAAATATTTTACATTCCGACAACGGACGAGAATTCGTAAATAAAGTTATATCAGAGCTGTTCAATGTGGGATGGTGTAAAAATTGTGCATGCTAAACCACGCCATACCCAAACACAAGGATCCATCGAAAGAGCAAACCAAGATTTCCAAAATATACTGAGAGCCATGATGGACGATAATGACACTATAAAATGGTCAGAAGCATTACCATTTGTAAAATTTAAGAAAAATACGACTTATCATCAAGGTGTTTATCATGTGAATTTGAACTCCCGTCAGTGTGTACTGCCTATTCGCGTTAAGCTGTTATTTGAATGTTCTAATCGTTATTAATTGGTAAATAATCAGTTTAAGGCTATTTAAGTTTATAGCGAATAGGTTTTGTCTTGATATTTAAAATTATTTTCATCTACGAAAAAAAGTTGTGCATAGTCGATGGTCAAGCATGAACCCAAATGAAAAGGTGTTGTATTAAAATCTTTATTTTTTTTTTTAAGCTGTATATGAGTGGTTAACCAAAAACCAAAACCAAAGTTAAAGAGACCTGGTTTAAAAACCTATGACTTTTATTTTGGTTATGAAAACCGGGGAGCAAAACATTAAGTATAAAAAACCGGTTTTTAAAACCAAACCGACACTGCCAAATTTTTTTGGGTTTCCGTCCCTGTCGTTTACTGTTGGTTTTTTGGCACAACCTGCTAAAGTAGCATGCATTGGATTTAAAGTTAAACATATGTTAATTACTCAGGTGTTAAAAAATGTAATAAATATGGTGTTCAACAACAAATGAAAAACACTATTATTCTTTTTGTATAATAAATAAATAAAAACTTATTTTCAACACATTTATTTTCTACTGGCTAGGAGAGGGTTTTATGCATGGGTGCAGATCTCTTATAAAATACTTCCAGACAAATTATTTTATTGTATTTTTTATTCAACGTTCCAATTATTTTTATTGTTTTACTTTACTCTACCAAAATGTTTGTATTTAAGAATAGTTTTATAACGATTTCAATTCTAGTTATTGCAATTTGGGTAATGCCAGCTACTCCTGAACCTCCTGCTGATTACGAAATAGCATGAGGTACGTTTTTGTATTTTATTTTTTCGTGATTTTTATTAATATTAGTTTCTACATTTCTTAAGAATTAATTTTAAACTGATACCAATTATTATTTATTACCTATGTTATTATATAAGATTAAAGAAATGAAAATTGATATTGATTGAATTTCAATTATATATATTAATATGGTATAAGCAGTAGGTAGTAAGACTTATTTAAAAAAAAATTGGTATTTTATTAATTTTAAATAAAACATTAAAATATCTATTGTTATATTTGTATAAATTAATTCCAATATACCAGCTGAAATTTATATTAATAATAGTTATTACAAATGTAGTAAGTTATACATTTATTTAAAGTCAATGAGTAGGTATGTGAAAATTATTAAATCGTAATTCATAGAAGTCGATGTGATGGACTAATAAAATGTATTGTTTTAACTTTTATTTTCAGGTTATTGCAAAGGTAATTGTTCTAATTAATATTCAATAAATAGTAACTTCCCACATGATATTGCACACAATTAAAAAAGAAACGAGTGTGCCACATTGTGCATGATAGAAGTTAAACTTCGTATATACAAGTTTTAAGATAGCTCTGAGGAAATCATTGATATTTATATACAAATAAGTATATGATGAATTTATGTGTTGGCTATACCCTCTTTCTTTTTAATTGTGGTATCGACTACGCCGATGGAACTGCTTCCGAATTACCTCTTAGCCTCCCCAACAGTTACTGCACAAGCTCTATAACGTGTCGTTCTCCATTGGCTCACTGGTTACAATCAGTATTAGTCAATTATTGTGACCTACGAAGACCTTCGTACTTGCAGTACAAAGTTTGCGCATAGAATTACTAATGTTTCAAAGTCTATACTGCAGTGCAGTGTACGGTGGTGATTGGTCAGTCAAATCAGCAGAAGCAACGCGCCAAAGTCCGCATCGATATTGGACTTTTGAATGCGATTAAAACCCAAAAATCCGAATTACGCTACAACGCCCAAAAAAGTTTCTGTTCACATATTTTACTATGTGTATTTAAATAAATTATGGCTAACCTAACCACTGTCCCAATTGTTCATTTCTGAAATCAATAGATTTCGAATCTAGTTGTAACAGAGATTGATTTCCCTTTGAACATCGATACGTGTTATTCAAATCTTACTATGGCCAAGTACATATAAAGAGAAAATATCTTCGAAATTGTGTATATGTAATTATAATGTTAATATCAACTAAATTACTCGTCTATCAATTTGAAGTCATTGGAAGATTACAAATTGTGAAAATAATATAAAATAAGAAAAAAGTATACATTTTTACATTTATAATTTAATATAACCGAAAAATGGTATGTCGAAATATATAGATTTTAACAATCACTTCTTATTATATAAATCGATAATTTACTATAACATTATAGTTGTAAGAATTTAGAGCCATAGATTGATTCATTAAAAATTAATGAAAAGTTAAATGAATCAATCGTTTATGTTGCTCGAGCATAGTAAAACTGTATATTTATCATTTTAAAATATTACAGCGATTCTAGGAATTTCATATTGTAATTTTAAGAGTAAGTAAATTGTAATATATAGATAAATAAATAATTAAGTGTTTTTATAACATACTTTTTTGAAATATATATATGCCAAGACAATAATCATTGCCCATTGGCTTTATAATCTTTAAGATAAATGTAAGACATTTTAGTTTTACAAAATATTTAGATAATATTTAAAAAAAAATAAAAAAATTTGTAAACCAATGTATAATTAGCAAATATCTGTTTCATATATATGCTATAGATATACTCAAACTCTTATCTGTGTTTTCCTCAAGTAAAATAATAATGTAATTGAATAAGCCAACAAGCCGCTAACTAGATTATGTTGTAGTTGTAACAACCTAAAATTATTTTATGTTTAGGATTTTTCGCTTTTCTATACAACAAATATATATTATTAATTATAAAATATACATGACTTATAGTAGTGCAATATAGGCATGTCTAGCACAAAAAGCATCACCGTTTATGCATTAGTATTTCAATCGAAAACTTTCAATAATAACTTGAGTATTTTATAATGACAAGTTATATACTGTATTCTTTTTAAATTAGTTATCTATCTCGGAAATATAATTACGAAAAAATTGTATTCAAATAATACCACATGTTGGATCCTCGCTCTTAAACAGTCTTTCCCCTACTAATACGATACCACTACGTAACATTGTAGTCACGACTTAATTAAACAATAAGTAAATTGTTTTGTTGTATAAGACGTATTTCTCACTTCTGTTACTAGTGTATTAATTCGCATGATGCATATGTACTAAAGTTTCTAGGTTAACACCCTAGAATGTCATTAGGAGACATTTTTTACAATACAAAAGTTGCATTGAATAATAAGGAATAGTATAATATAATACTAGAATAATACGTTTTCAGATACTGTGGACGATTACAACGGAACATTCACACATAAATGTATGTATTTGAAACTAATTAACGTGCAAACGTGTCATCTGTTAGGAGTTGGGTTTAGACAATCATTTCGTTCGTTGTGGTAACCGATCATACTTGTGTGTGTGTGTGTGTGTGTGTGTGTGTGTGTGTGTGTGTGTGTGTGTGTGTGTGTGTGTGTGTGTTTGTAGTAAACATAGATGTACATATTATAGAGATTCTTGGTAGTAAACTAGTAAATTATTATTAGTTTGAGTACAAGTGTCGAAGTATCTAAATACATTTCATTATTTTAAATAATTGGTTTCTATTCTTTATTTTTAGTCCAAGTATGTAAGTATTTTCATTGTTTCATTTATTATAGTTGAGTTAAACTAATTACTTGATTGAATACAGTTTGGTAGTATTAATAGTTCTGTATCAGTTTACATATTACTGGATTATGATTTCAAAAAACTCTACGTTGGCGTTAACTTTCCTGATATGAGATCCAGTTCCAGTATTACTATAAAATAATTAGAGGACTCACTATGGCTATTATTTAAGAAAATATATTTAGACAATTTGTAATCTCGTCTTAACCAAAGAGAATCTATATGTTAGTTGTAAATGATTATTAATGTGAGTTAAATATTAATAAATAAAATTTCTAACTACTTCTAGTTTCAAGAAATCCACGACAATTCATAGGTACGTCACTTTTGTGTTATTTATTGTATTACAATTTTATATGCTATAATACTATTTTATGTAATATGTTTTTTATAAGTATAACTATTGTTATTTTCACTAAAAATGTAATCCAAACTTTACGATGATAAACTATACCTTATAACTTACAAAATTTGATCCCTGGCACAATAATGTTTTTATTTTTTTAAGTCTCATTGTTGCTATACAATATTTCGTCATATTTCCTAATTATTTCAAGCATAGTGTTTTCTAAACTACATAACGCAAATAACCTATATTGATTAAAGAATCTTTTTTCGTTGACGAAATTTTTGAAAAAAGTTACTTGATATTGAAGTAAAATTATTCTGTTGAAATTGTTAAATACGGTTTTCTATAGATATTCATTATTATTATGTGTGTTTATAGGGTATTTAAGTGAGTATACTTTCCTTTAATTATAGTTTAATCCATAATTTCAATGTGAATCACGCTAATTAACTAGGATATTTTTAACAATGCTCTTCAATATTCGTGTAGTATAATATAATCTATATACATCTTCTTAATATCAACACATCATGGTTCATTTATTTTTACAAGTGTCGACAGATAAAACTGAAAGGGTTCATCATATATTGAAATTAAAAATCCATTGCAAATCACTCACTCAAAAATTGTATTTAAGCCGTATAACATTTCATTATTAATGACCTACCTATTGTATATTATATTTTTTTCCAGAACTTATTAGTAAGTACTTATTATGTTTCTGACTTACTGTCATAAAATATTTAAATGACAAATCCAAAATGATTGAGAAAAATACAATGTTTGTAGTTGGGTCATGTTATCATATAAACGAAGCCCATTTTAAATCGCTAAAACGTAAAATGTTCAGAAATAAAAAACAAACATGTGATCTATATGGAATAAAATACATATTAATTTGGGATTTTCAAGCTCAATTATTAATTAATATATTCTTAAATAATTTATGTTTTCAAGGTAAATTATTTAAATTTAAATAGTGTGAATACAATGTCACAATACCTTTATTAAAATATTAGATTGACACTAAACTATTGACTTGTATTAACTGATCTAATAATTATAAAATAATGTACTTTAGTGTAACTACAGCATACGAATATATCACTTAAAACTCAAGTAGTTGAACACTTATAATTGGTTTTGAATGTATAGCTGGTATGACTCCTGGAATCTGCTGGGATTGTTAACCCTGACCTACTGCACTACATTCATAATTTTTAAAAGTTTATATTTTCCAGTGAATATGCATAGTTTGTTTTGTACTTCAGTTCACGGCCGTTTTGTTGTAAAAATAAACAAATAAACATATCCCCATAATCTAGTAATGGAAAATAGTGTATAGATAAGTATTAATTAACTAAATATTATCCTTTACACATTACAGGAGATACTCGTACGTATTTTAATTTATAATTTTATTCACTAATTGTTAAAAAAGTGTTGAAATTTCCAGTTAAGACTAATTAGGACTGAAATAACAATAATTTGGTAAAATAATTAATGTGGTATTATTTTAACCTGTATAACAGCAAGGGTAGTATCAGCGTAGCAATAATGTGTTTTTTTAAAATTTATATTTGGGAACAGTAAAGATGCTTCTATTCTCCACTTTTATGGTAATTTTAAGTAGAGAATTGGACCTAGTTAATAACTAGTTTAAAAGGTGGTTAAAATAAAAAATAATAATTCAAATTAAAGTTTTCTAAATTTTGACGAATACATAACATTTATTAGGTATGTCATTGATGATTATAAATATTAGTATATTATTGTATACTCTAACCTATAAGAATACCTAATTACTTTCTACCAATAATGTAAAAATGAAAATCCGTGTGTCGGTATGTTACGTTTTCGCGCCTAAGCCACTAAACCAACTTTGACGATTTTTGGTATACGTATAAATGGCATCTTGCCATATTGGAAAAAACATAGTCTATTTTTGTCTCAAAACTTGAAGGAAATGAAATGGGAGATGTTAAAAAATTAAAAACTGATATTTTTTTTTTATAATTTCAATGCTTGCTAAACCATCCTAAGAAATTTGTAGATATTATTATTTTGCCATTTGTGACGTAATTATGTAAACTTAATAACTATATGGTACACGTGTCTCACACAGGAATATGTCTAAATTTTACTGTGGATAAAAGATAAGATGAGACCCGATTTCGTTGATAAAACCATCAGCACTTTAAAGTTAACAATTATACACTTATGCAGGCAAGTCTTTTGTTCCCGATACCTGATAATATACCGAGAGCCGTACAAAAAACACCAATCCTTATAAAGTCATCGAGTCTCGGGGGCAACCTATTTGGCATGATGGGCAACGTCGGGTGGGACTTCTAGTTCATAAAAAACCATATAAGTTATTATATTTTAAAACTTTTTAGTAACAATAACATTAAAATATTTTTTTTAGTGAATATAGGTACGTATATGTATTTAATATTTACTTTGTTTAAATAACTAGTATCATAATTTTGTTTGTGTGTAATTTCAAATTTTTACTAACAAAAATGGAGTGTTAGGAACCAAAAAGTGCTAAATAAAATATTTTTTAAACATAAATAATGATATTTGTACAATAAATTTAACTGTAAACCCAGTAAGTAAAAGGCTATCAAGAATCTAGCTTACAACAAAAAACCTGTAACGACAACACTGTAATCCTATTAACATTAACGATGGGAGTATTAGTGATTATTTCAGAAAACAAAGAAGGTAGTTAAATAATATGGTTATTTATTTTCGTATGTCTCCTTATTGCATAAAAAAAATATGACAATTTTTTTGCATACGCTTTTTCCCTTCACGGCGAAAAAATATTAGAGTAGCCTCTCCATAGTGCTATTTTTAGTATGTTAAAAGACATATAAATATAACTTTTTTTGTAATTAACTATAGTGTTACAAGTTTCACTCTTAGGTTTTATATGCGCCGCAACTTATTTTTTTTTTTGACAATAATATGGATAATTTTTGAATTATCATAGTTTATGATAAAAGATAATGCAGTTACAGTTATACCTATTTTAAAAAACTCTTCTAATGAATTTCATATTTTTTAGATAGCATATCTTTTGGTTCCAAGCTCAACAAATACTAAATAATTATTGGATTATTTAAAAGTACACTGCCATACAATACATTAAAATGTATCAACATAATGTTAGATATTATTGTTGTCTTATTTGTTCATTAGTTATTACCATGCTATGATGATTACAACATATTATAGAAAATAAATTTCGAAATAAATGTATTACAACAATTTCCACATTATGGCAATTTGACAGTACTTTTTTCTTCATCGGAATATTATTAAACTATTATTTATTACTAATTTTTTTCTTTTTTTTCAGACTTTGGTAAGAAACATTTTTTATTTCATTGATATTAATTTCCTAATAGTTTCTGAATACTTAAGCGATATTATTTTTTCTCTAAGAAGTTACCGTACAAATTAAGATTAAAACATGCCTTTCGGGAAAACTCTCACGCCTCGTAGAGTGATCCGGTTTTGATGATTTTTCGTAAAGAGAAATACTTCTAACAGGGTGCATTAGATTTGGATTACCAACAATATTATACGATTTCGAATATGACCAATTCTTACAAGCTCTCGTTACTTTTAATATATTTGTTAGTCAATAGAAAATCTAAGTTTAAGATACCAAAAAGAAAATTATCTAATTACAAAAATAATTAATCAAATCTGACCAAACTACGATGGGTGAAAGTGTTTCCTGTATGGAATGTTTAGAGACAAAAACCAAGATTTTAATTTTTGATCAGCGGTGCCGTTGCCTTGACGATAGCCCGTAGATAGCCTGGTACTCGCATACAATCACACTCACACCAATTATCATTGACTACTTTCACAAATGCAGAGAGCGGCAGCCACAGAACTGCACGGTGCCTAAATATTGCCCCTTAATAAATATTGAAGAGCAAGAATCTTAAGAAAATCTCTGAGCACTGTTTGTTGAACACAAACTCTCATTGACCCACCCATAAAATAAACAGAATCCACTTATACGGGAACTTTTTTAATGTTTTTTAGTAATCTTAGAGTAAAAACTTTCATTACAAAAATGATTGAGTATAATATTTTTGAGTGTGTTATATATTGATTTGCTTAAATATTATCTGAAAAACAATTTAAATATCAACTAAATTTAAAAAAAAATTGTATTGTTATTTTGAAAGTCGAAGCATATTCCTCAAAAATATTTTCCTCTATAAATTTTGTTTTAGATGATTATACTCGGAAAATTACTCAAAAATGATAAAAAAGAAAAACCATCGTAGTTAAAGTGTTTTATCTATATTGCGCGTTTGTCTGAAAAATACAATAAAATAATATTGACATCCTTTTCATCGTTCAATTTTATGGATGTTATATAATTATAATTTTATAATTATACCTATATATATATATAAATCATAAGCGTGTATTGTTTATTCCAGAGGGTGGTATTCGTAAGTTGATTTTATTTTTAGTTAAAACTTTATTTTATACAGTATAGCAGATGAATCATAAATGTGAATGGTCCATTTTAATACTACATTGTTGATATTATATTTAATAATTTATAATTATAATTATAATTCATAGTTCAATCAATCATCTTATAGCAAAACAATTTAATGACAATTTTATAATTAATAACCAAAACTGTGTTTTATTTCAGCTAGAGAAGGTACGTAAACATTAATCAGTTTAAATGTATACTGATGTTCTTTATTCTTACAAAGCTTCCCTTTACGAGATGCAAGAAATACATGGATGTTCAATGATATTTTTATATTATCATATTATATTTGTGAAGTTAACAATTTTTTTTTTCGAATAAATCTAACATAATCCATTGCATTCTTAGATATCGGTATAATTAAATAATCTGAACAACTGATAGAATTACAACGTTGTATAATACTTAATTAAAATTCAATTTGCAATTATACATGTTTTCATAATCAGTAGACAGTAATCAATACATCGCAGTGGCGTATTTATAGGGGGGGGGGCGAGGGGGCCCGGGCCGCTCCCGAAATGAAAAACGCAATATTAAAAATTGTTATTTTTGACAAGGAACTTTTTTTTATATTAAAATTCATTAAAAAAATTATTGAGTTTCAAGTTTCTTATTACTCTGATGGTGTAAAGAGAGTTGAAAGGTCTTGTGGTATTCAAGCAATTTTTGTCCAAATAGTGTGTCTCCTCCCTCCTTTCCCCAAAGAAATCCAAATATATAATCAGCCCCCTCCGAAATAAAAACCTATATACGCCATTGGTACATCGGTACCAGTATCAGTTCCATATTTGCACATTGTTAGTAACCCAAGTAAAACATTTTGGAGACAACCTGTGTATTGCCAAAATCCTCAAAATCCCGGTCACCTGCATTTCTAAAGAAAATGTAGTTTGTAAGTTCTACGTAATGAAATGTTTTATAGAATCAGGGAATACTGTATATTTCTTGAATTATGTGAATCATAAGGTATGATACAATTTATTAATAATATGTTTGTTATTTTTTTCTAGACGAAACTGCTGGTTACACTGGATCATCGACTTGTACGAGCGGAGTGTGTGCGCCGCCATACCTAGATGTATATGAACTTGTAATAGGAATGTTGTTTTGCTGGTATTGTCTTCGAGTGTTTTTCTTGTTGAAAACTTTGTCGAAGGAATTATGTTGAGAAAAAGGTAACTGTCCGTCGGAAATCGACCTGTATATAACTCGAGTACCGTACCGACTACCTACTAGTAAACCACGGGTGTGCCGCTTTGTCACCCGTGTTTATTGTCGGGACGATTTTTGCTGTTATTTGCTGACTCAATGGGTTCCGGTCATGGAGAGGGGCTCCTTCCTTATCCTTATATTATTTCTATGACGTTTTATAGCCACTATACAGCTTGTATTTGTTATTTGAGCTAGATGTTTTATCTGGTTTTCAATTTTTTTTGGTGAATCTGAAAGGTTAATCATAACATAACTACGTAAGTTGTGTTCTCACACTGTAACATAATACTTTTAAAGTCAACACAGTCAACTGTGGGAAATAAATTGTTTTTGTCTAACGAAGGCCAAGAAGCATTTTTGAACACTTTTCAAACTTTATGGATATTGTTAAAGCTGAAACTTTTAAGCTTGAGGTTAGAGCATTAATTTTTTTTGCCATTGTTATAGGTAGCTGGTACCTCTAATCAAATATCTTTTTAAAAAAAGTTTAAAAATTCAACTTCATGAAGATAAATATTAAATATATAGAATTAGCTCTCATTTTTAAAATAATGATTGTAATTTAGATATTAAAACTAACCAAAATGTTAACGCTTTCTTTTACTAAATCGAAATTTTCTAATAAATCAATGTTTTTCAAAAATATAGACATTTACAAAATTTTAGCAGTCCCGTTTAACATAAAATGAAATCTGTTTTCCATATTCATTGGTGAGAAACGAGACAATTGAGTGACCGGAGAGACCTAAATAGCGTTTATCGTGCACTGTGAATACGGCACATTATTTAATTATTTCTATGTATCCATCTATATTATCTTCTATTCTATCTTTTTTCAATCGCATTCAACATATTTATATTGTATTACTGTCCACATGATAATATACATTCAAGGCGTTTGGTAGGAATTCAAATATATTATCCAAAAGTGTCATTAGTTTAGTCAACAAATAGACTATACGGCTATAGATACGATTAAATTGTCCAATTCCGTGCGAAAATATAGTATAAATAATGCATATAAACAGATAAATACATAAAATATAACTTACAGTTTAGTTATCAAAGTTTATATTTCAGTAAAATAAAAATATACGCATATATTTTTTTAACTTCAATTTTTTAAAAACACAATATACAATATTAAATTAGATGGAAGTGTTACAGGTGCAAGTTATGTACGATGAATGTTGAATTGATTGTGGGTGGGTACTGTGTGGAGATGCATTATTTTGAAGCCACTTTAGAAAAAAATATTTCAAAATAATATTATTTGAAATATGTATTTCACTATCAAAATGCAAAATGAAAATGTTATAAAATGCACTAAATTCTCAAAATGCAAAAGATGAATGATAGGAGATCCCGCATCGATAATAATATCGTGTACGAGTATTATTTTGTGTTTGGAGGTCATTGTATAGAAAGAATAAAACAATTTTGTCATTAAATAAACTATATCCGTATATAATTCAATCGCATACTGTTTTACTTATGTTTGAATAAAATAATACTAAAATACATATTCAATTAGTATTTTTTTTTTTTTGTAAACCTTAACAATATGAACAATAAGCAACAACAGCAATCAAAACTCCGATGAGAAACAAACAACTTTTTGATTTTTCTGTTACTCAAAAAGCAACACTCGTAGGTATCTTGTTCATTAGCACCTTCAAAAAGCAAAAAACAGAAACAATGAAACATAACATGTTTTTGTTTATGTTTATAAAAATGTTTTACACAATACTATTGGGATCGTCTGCCAGTTCAAATCAGATTTTGAGTTCTTCATTCGTAAGTGAACTGCTATGCTATTTTACTATAAATATCACTATTGTAAAAATACCATGATAGGTACCTTTAATAACAGAAGTCACTTTTAAAAATATTAAGTACCTTTCTCACATTGCTATGAGAACTACTCGTCTGGGATCTAGTGTATTCAATGTTCAAGATTTTTGATCTGGTCTATAATTTTTGAGCGCAAAAAAATAAAAATTAAAAAATCTTTGTTGATTTTAACAAATCCATAGAAAAACTCAACAGTTTCAAATACATAGTATAATTTTAACCTTATAATCATTAGACACTTTTTTTATGCCGATAACTGATAAGTAAACATAAGTTGTTCATACAGAAAATTAATAATATCTAAAATACATAAAAAATGAGCCAAAATATTTTTCAATATTTATCATTTCTATACCCTATAGTAAAAAAGAACGTTAGTCGGACATGTCATTACTAAGCGGGGTGACAAATGTTGCCTGACTGCCACCCGGAAAAAACTGGTTGCCACCGACTACCGTTCTTTTTTGAAATTTTGAAATAGAATATAATTTAAGTTAATAAATATTTTTTTTTATTATATGCCATAAAAGTTGTTGATTTTTGAATTTACAAAGTTTGTACAAACTAACCATCGGAATAATGGAACAAATTCCTGATAAATATTGTTTCCTGTATTCAGAGTTCTCTCTGTAATCGTATTAATGTGAAAATTATTAAGTACCTATTGTAGTAAAATAATATTTAATATATTATGTATTATTTGCTGATTAATATTTTCTGTTTATGGTCCTTTCCAAATGGTCTTAAAACAGGTTTATAATTGCAATCCTACAAAGAAGAATAAAATCCAGCACAATGTTAATATAAGTCATAGAGATAATTTAACATTAATAACAGGAAATGTAACCAGCGACATACCAATTGACGATACTCTTACGTTAGTGGTTGTAATCGAATCGATCTACTAAAAGTGTGTTTATGTTCAATTTGTAAAGTTATAACTTGTAATAATTATAGTCTTTAAGTTTATAATTTATTTAATAGTGTTATGGTACACCGTCCTATCATCGTCGCTATTTTATCGCGAGCCTATTCGTCGTGCGTCAGTTCATCGCCACCAGTTTATCGCTCTATACATCCTCGCCATTATTTCATCGTGTAACAGTTTTTATTTTTACATAATTTGTCATTCATAAATAATTAATTAATCTGTCAAATAAATAAATAAATTAGATTTTATTATAAAATGTTAATTAATTTATTAGCTTTATTAGGTTAATAATATTAAAAACTGTTCAATCATTAAGAACAATTTTAAAATAAAAAATACTATACAATTCTAAAAATCACTAAAAATCAAATTAATTTAAATAAAAATATTATAAAATTCTAAATATCACTAAAAATTAAATTTAAAATAAATAATAATAAAAATATTCAATGTTTTTGGACATCAAAATTGAAGGCCAATCCTTTTAAATAGAACCAGATTAGTTTATTTCCATAGCCATCTACAATCCTAATAATTCTTTAATTATAAGGATTTAGTAATTTTCCATAATGATATCGAGTTTTTTTTATTTTTATTATATAATAGTTAGTTTTATAATATCCCGTGGAATTGCACATCGTATTTGATTTGGCGTATAATGCGATGATAATCTTGCGATAAAGTGTAGCACGATGAAATTAAACGAGCGACGTTGTGTTCACTATGAAATAACCACGAGGAAATACTAGCGATAAGATACTGCACGATTATTCAGCATGCGATAAAACGTCGGCGATGATTTTACGCGCGATAAATTGATGCGCGATGAACTGTCGCGGAATCATCTTCGAGTACAAAGGTATCTGGATAATTTATTGTAATGGACATAAAAAACCAATTTTTAATATTATTTAAATTTACATCATTTTCTGTATACCGCATATCTATTACATGGGAAATAAACATTTGGTAAAATGTATTATTATTCCATGTATTTCAATATGAATGTTCATTATAAATTCGGAATTTTGCATCATACTGCAAACAAGTTTGAGCTTTAAATAAACACTTGGTGTAGTCCTTTGTATTTCTGGATGATTTCGTAGTATTTCTTATGCCACGATGTTAATATGTTCCAATAATTGTTCACGGCTTTCGATGGCAACAGCGCATACTTTCTGTTTCATGTATCCCCACAAATAAAAATCCAAAGGCGTTAAATCAGGAGGTCGTGGTGGCCAAGCTATTGTACTTCCGCGCCCAGTCCATTGAGAGTAATGTGCATTCAAAAATTGACATACTGAACGATCAAAGTGTGCAGAAGCGCCATCAAGTTGAAACCACATTACTTGGAGAGTGGCAAGTGGTACATCTTCTAAGAGTACTGGCAATATCTCTCTTAAAAATTCCAAAAATGTAACTTGATTTAGCCGATTAGGTAAAATATATGGTCAAATAACTAAATCGTCTATCATTCCAGGCCAAACATTAATTCAAAATAATTCAATAAAAAATAAAAGTTAGAATTTTTAAATAATATTAAAATATAAACATTTCACACGTATATTATGTAAACTTACGATTTAATGTAAAAATTCTTGTTATAGTAAAAATATATTAAAGATATGATGTACTGATTCATATTTCTGTCCAGGGACCTTTCAAATTGGTTTTCAAACAGGTTTATAATTGCAATCCTACGAAGAACAATAAAATTCAACATAACATATACTTAAGTCACAAAAACAATTCAACATGGCTTCTAGGAAATTCTACTCTTGAAGTACCTCTTGACGACACATTATTCGTAAGTTGTTATAATTTATACAATGTGTATTAGTAAAGTGGTTATAATTTAACCAACGCAGTACCTGTATAGCTGCTGTATGTTTGAATTATAAACCTGGAGCAAAACGGAAACAATAGATTGATATATTATATTCGATTTTTGGCTGTAATACAGATATTAATAGTTGGGTTAAATTTATCCAAATGACGCAAATTCAAATCAAATCAAGGCCTAAAAAAGGGTTAAGACAGCAGTTACAACGATGTAAAAATCATGTACAAGAATTGTGGTGTATTTTTGTCAATATAAAGTGTCGAGTATGACGCGTTACGTATCAAGCAAGTATTAAGAGCACAATATAAGCGACCCGTTTACAATTATCTCAACCGAATACAATACAACTCCAAATTAAGTGGGAGAATATCGTAGTAAATTTTATAAGATCGTTGTGGCTTATTGCCACGTATCAAATCAAGTACGATGAGTATTTTTTTCATTTATTTCTCGAAATCTCTCCCAAGACCAGGTAGTATATTCGGTTGAAGAAAGTGTAGACAGGTCACCATTGTGCTTATACTTGGTACTTCTTCGATGCGTACCGCGTCAACATGATATAATTTAGTTTGTTTTCCAAAAACTCATTGGCGTCGTATCTTGCAGATTAATTTCATAGATCAATTATTAACAATTATTGCCATTTTTATACAGTTGGAAATTAAAATGGCTCTCAAAGACGCATCTGGAATTTGGAAAGAAAATACATTTACGCATAAAACACCCAAGGCTTGTTCATCGTTTAAAACAGCAATGGGAAACATGTGGACTCCATTCATAAATGGTATAGGATTTAAAAACACCGATTGTCCAATACCCCCGGTAAAAACCTAATTTGTTATTATTATTATTATATTTTATTTTATTATTATGATAACTACATAAACATTCATTGGCTTTGGAAATATTATTCCAATTTGATTAATAAGCACGATACAGATAGTATTTAGTACTTTTATAATATAAGTATATTAAAAAATTAACAATGAATTTAATTTGGGCAACACTGTGTTTTCAAGCATACTTGAGGTCAGATATTGATAAGCCATTTTATCAACTGAGAATATACACTTCATTCCACAATCGTCGTAGAGAATAATATTTAACATTTAATTTATAATTTAAACCACTGTAAAAAAACTATGAATGAAATATTATGAAATTTGATCAAAAACGTTGTATAGTGTCTTGATGATTGATATTATTTTATTTTCAGGGTATATATGTTGCTCCAGGTTTTGATTTGTCAATGTTTATGAGCACCAATTTCCCAAAAGTATTTATCTATGGAACATACAAAATACATATGTATTATTCACGTAGAACTGCAATTTTTGGATGTATAGTTTGCATTATGGAATTTAAGCGTATTTGAAATTTATTTCTTTCCTATTTACTACGATATCAACGGTCTATTAAATATCTGAATTTTAAAAATTGATTGTTTTTTTAAAAGAATTATACCCTTTTCTTAATGACTTCACTAAACAGCGTGTTCTACTATTTCGATTACGTATTTTGAACCATTACTTTGTGTCACCTAGTACTGCTACTGCATGATCAATGGGCAGCTGCAAGTCAGGTAAGGCATGTAATATAGTATATTAGATATATTAATTATGTAATAGTCACAGACTTGGATAGGGTAAGACGTCATAGGTTTTATTCAATACCACTGAAACGACAATATGTGGCACTGAACAATAAATTACAGGTCGAATTTGATTATAACGGGATACCCATATTTTTCAGCTTATGAGTTCAGTGATTAAGTTAATAACTAATAAGTAGGTATCTACTGTTAGTTTTTAATTGCCCTTCTGCCCTAGTACCCATTCACTTAATTTTATCACAAGGCAATCTTTAAAAAATGTAACTCGAATAACGTGTCAGATATAAAAAATATAATTGAGATAGTTTACAAATTTTGTATGCTCTAAAGTCTAAATTGTATTTTTATTTTTGGGTTGAGACGTATATGTCTATGAGTTTTTATATTGACTGGAGATTAACGATTCATAAAGAAAAAATTAAAAAAATTTAATGAACTACCCAATGAACGTGTTACAAGAAAGTAAACGTGAACGAGTTTTTTTTTTAAAGACTGAACTTGAACGTGAACGAATTCGTTTTTTTAGTCCTTTTTTTTTGGAATCTTCCGTACACTGGTCACTACACCTAATGAATATACATAAATATATAGTAAATACATATAGATAACCTATTATATATACTTGTATATTATACTTCTATGTCATATGAATACTAGTATACTATATTATACATTGTACATAGTAGTACATAATATAATATATTTTTAAATTATGATCAATAGCCAATCAACTGATTTCAACAGCTGTAAATGTATTGTTTGCGCCGCAAGAGCTCCTTCATGTGAGGTTAGTCCGTATGGAGGTAAGAGTGTTATAAATAGCAAATAAGACTTCGGAACCTGTTAGTAACCACAGGGCTCAGGTAGAGGGACATAATGTCATCCATTCTGTTTAACCTATAGTACTAGAAAAATTGTTAGTAAAAGCAAATACCACTGAAGGTTTCATACTAGAACAATTGACTGTAGGCCTTCTAGCATATGTGGATGACATAGTTAGTATATTGAATAATGTGGAAGGAGCGGAATGAATATGACGTCAAAGATCTTTTAAAGCTGTAGGCAATGTCGGGCTGGTAATTAATGAAGAAAAAATAGGATTTATAATATTAAATAGAAAATAGGTTAATTTCCAGTAAAATGAGATAACTACTGTGAAAACCATGGTTTTAATTTTTAAGGGGGGTATCTCATTTTAATTACTTAGGTTAAATACTCGAGAATAAAGTGACAATGACATAAAAGTAGACATTGATGCTAGGTAATAACTGCTACTATAGTTTGAATAAATTATTAAGTTTAAAAGCAATATTAAAAAATCTAAAACTTATAAATATATTTAACATTTATAACCCCAGTTGTACTTTATGGGTCAGAAACATAGCACCTCAGAAAAACGGAAGAAATAAGATTAGGTATTATTGGTACCATAGCATTACAAAAGAAACATCACTCAGGGGAATAAAATGAGCAGAGTATGCATAGAAACAAACAGGGATCAATATACATTACCGTGATTATTAATTTAAGAATTTAAATTAATTGTAATAGTGATAAGAGTGAGAATGCTGTGTGAATCACGCTGTATAATTAAATTTAAGTGTTTGAAATATTGTTTAACTCTAATGATGTAGGTACTATCTGCCGTAGCTAATGTTGAAATCACATGCAAAATCTACATTGATTTTTTTTGTGTACAGAAAATAGTTTTTTTTCAAAAACCAGCTAGTTAGTATTGCGCATGCAGATCCACATACGAGTGATACACTTTTTTTTTTTTTTTTTTTTATTGATCCTGAGCCCGGCAACTGTGGCCATTAGCTATTAGTAGGTACTGTAGGTTTTTGTATTGATGGTTTGTAGGTTTTTGGAACGGTAGGGGGAACACGTGTGTGTTTGTTTTGGCAGAATTTCGAATGGGGCACCCGTAGGTTTCTGCCATGCCCCGGGGGTGGGGGATGGCAGCACTTGCTCTCCGGTCACCGCGACTTGTCCGGAGAAAAATGCCGCCCGGTGGCCGAGGATCGAAC
>NW_019100942.1:0-1970 GCF_001856785.1 Myzus persicae | reverse complement strand
GTACTGATGGAATAAAAACAAAATTAATATTTAATTGTAATGTGAATGGATTCTAAATTTAAAAATATAGAAGATTTTATTCTTCTTAATCATTTAAGTGTAAGTGTTTTTTTGTTAATCATTATGTACGAAAAAACTATAGTAATATGTTTGATATATTATTAAAATACAATCCATTTTGAACCTGTAAAACAGTGAATTCTTGTTAGCTTAAAATTAATGTATCAATACATCAATGTCAAGTGATCAAAAATCTAACAACATAACTAGAACTATGTAAATATATTGTATAATGTAATTTATATATTTCATACATTTTTCACTAAATTAAGCCAAAATATTGAAACTTTCATCCATTATCATTACCTATTTTAATAAAATAAAACAAGTTTTTCCAGCAAGTACGACCTTGCATCATACATAAAAAGATAATTTACTTACTTCACCTACACAGCGGCGCTGATCACTTAGTATCATTTTCGTTTTTTATGAATACTGATCCTATTACAATCACAGAATAGATTAAATCAGAACAGACACTACAAAATGTAAACAAAACGCGGCGGCCATGTTGGCGTTGGCTACTTTATCAATTTAGCGTTATCAGTTAAGCAACTGGTATCATAATTCACGATTTAAGGTTAGTAAAAAACAAACAGCAAGAGCATTTTTTACACGTTTTTTAGTGCGTACTGCCTTTTACAATCTTAAGTTTCGCTTCCATCCACTCATCGTCGTACATACCAACCTAAATTATATGAAGATTCATATTGTCGACGATCCGACGCAATCGGATTGCTTACCTGGGTGACTAAGTTGAACGTAAAACGATTTTCAGTGACTTGCTGGACCCTCAAACATGGTTGAAGAATTTACATTTTTTTGTTAAACAAAAAAGCAGTGGACACACCCTGAGATACCATATCGACCACGTTCAATTATCGATTTCCATGGACAATGTGAAATTTTAACTATTTGTTAGACACTCAATATTTTTTATCTACTATCATAACCTTTGATCATGAGTCGTGATAACTCGAAGTTGAAGGGGGATAAAAATTCGTTCGAAATAAGTATTATATGAGATACCTAAATTATTGAGTGTCATGAAAATGACTAGGGAAATAAAAAAAAATCGAGTTATAGTGACTTGACCGTATTTGGTACACTAGAAAATTCGATTTTCTCAAACATCCACCATAGTTACGGTTGATAAAACGACACTGTTTCCAGTACCTATGTTCCTTTACCTCGTATCAGTGCAAAGTGTAGACGTTTGTTTTCAAATTTTTTTTTCCTAATAAACAACTACAAGCTTATTTACTGTTTAAAATGGAATTAATTAATTCTTATAAAAATTACCCACCGATCGTGTACATGACATTTTTTTACAATTTTTACAAAAAGTGCAATAATTTTCTTCGTTGGAGATGTTCAAAAAAAAAGCTAATGAAGTGTGTATGTTTTTTAACTGATTTAAACATAACTCATTCAATTTTTATCCGTACGAATATACAGATTTTGATATTTGTATCTAATCAAATATATAAAGATAATTTACTTAAGTACAATGATTGAACTCAAGTATAACTAAATTTGTCTTTATGATTATTGATCTAATGAAAATTTGGTACCTGCTGAAATTGAATCTATTCCCTTAGTTGGATTTGATGATGATGCTGATGAAAGTGAGTGCATTTCTTCAGTCAAAAGATAACGTAAAAACTCTGTACCATAAGTTCCAACATTATTTTCACAGAAAATTTCAGCCGGTGTGTACAAAATAATCCCATCCTCTAGGTCTGCAAAATAAATAAGTATTCGATTTTTTAATTGCGTTCATTATAATAATGCCTACTACAAACTCTTACACCTCGATTGTATACGTATATATGTCATATGAATAGTAATATTCATCGTAAACTATACAAAATGTTATTCAACACAAAGCTATTGTTATTATTATTATT
>NW_019100941.1:17113-26174 GCF_001856785.1 Myzus persicae | reverse complement strand
CTATTATAACATTGGCAACATAACGACCATTGGCGTCCGTCGTTTCATCGATAGAAACCCATAATTTTTTATTTTCTACGTATGACCTAATCATCTGTATAGTTTCATCGTAACATAATATACTGACGTAATTTTTTCGTAATGTGGAGCGATCAGGCGTTTGTTTATTGGTATATTTTTCCAAAAATTTAGAAAACGCAGGATTTTCGAGTTTATTTAACGGAATATTACATGACAAAAATGTACGAGTTAAATCTAAAAAATATTCCGACCTGTTTGGTACGTCTGTAATAAAACTTTTTGTATTATTTTTTTCGTTTTGTAATTTACTCCGTTCTACTCCATTGATGTGTTTATCTCTTGACAAATTTTGTTGTACGGCAAATCGTTTTTCAGCAGTAACTTTGACGTTGCATATTTTACAGAATAACACCAATCCGTCGGTAGAAAAAATATTATGTCCAAATTCTTGTACAAACGCACGCAGTCGACTCGCTGTCGAACATTTTACTTTTGGCATTTTTATATTAAATTACCAAAAAAAATTAACCTGAGTAATAAAACGGTGTTAACCACGACAAAACTCGTACTGAACGTCGAACGATATTATCGGACGTCGATTTTACCGATTTAAGATTATTTAACAGGAAATGCGGGTAGAGGTTACTCGATAATACTCCGATAATGGCGACAAACCGATAATATAATACGAATTACGAGTACCTACTTATAATCTGTTATATTTATTTAAAAACCATGTTGGTGTAAAAATCTTAAAATAAAATTTCAAATTCATGCACTTGGTTTCCAAAAACTCTAAAATGCCCTAAAAAATTAAGAAAATGACCTAAAAACTAAAAAATGCCAAAAAATGCCAAAAAATGCAAAATAAACTTTCTTATTCTTATTCAAATGTACATAAAACAAATTTGTGACAAGACGAGCATTGCACAGTAAGCTTTGAAAAACAATGCTAAGTGCATCGAAATCCCAGCCCTAATTATAAACATACCTTTTCTGTGGTTTTAATGGCTCTTGTTGACGCTCACTACATTCATAAGTGTTGATATTGGATCTATGGGAAGACATAGTGATTCGAATATTTTTTCGAGCGGTGCTTTGGCAAGAAAAATGAATAAACAAACTTTACAACTTCCACAACCTGCATTGTTACCCGATTACAATCAAACATTACCATTCGTGTTTGTAGCAGATGAAGCATTTCCGCGATGTGATACTATCATGCGACCTTATTCAAAAAGAAACATAACGGGAAATTTTGAAAATAAAATTTTCAACTATAGACTTTCGCGAGCGCGACAAACTGTCGAATGCACTTTTGGCATATTAGCTGCACCATTTCGAGTTTTTAGAAAACCATTCGAAATTAAAATTGAAAGTGTGGATAATGTAATTAAGGCAGCTTGTGTATTACATAATTATTTAAGAAACGAAATAACAATTTCAAATAATGTGCAAGGCGAAAGTGATATAATGCCAGACAATCAATTACTGCCATTAAAGGGGCTGTCACATGTGGCGATTTTATTCGCCACGACTAGTAGCAGCGACTTCTCGCCACATCAAGTCGCCGCTAGTAGGTTGTCACACACGAAGTTATACAAGATAGCGAGTAGCGAGTAGTCAGTCGCAAAAATTTCGTCAATCGCATCACGTCGTAACATTTTAAAACGAATAATTCGCCTTACGTGTGCAGAACAATTAATTGTTGATATACAAAATACGCGAAAGAGGAAGTCGGTTCGTGATTGGATTCTTAAAAGAGAACAATTTGGGGCCTCTGCCTTACTTTTGAAGGAATTGGCTGAAGAGGATCATTCTGCTTACAGAAATATTATGCGCATATCACAGACGAAGTTTGATGAACTTCTTCAGATGGTTAGCCCAGCAATTACCAAAATAAATACCCCAATGAGAAATGCAATTCCAAGTAACACAAAACTTGAAATAACACTACGTTACTTAGCGAGTGGTGACAGCCTGATGACTTTGGAGTATTTATTCAGAGTTCCTCACAATACAATATCTACGTTTTTACCTGAAGTATTGATAGCAATTTACAATACTTTGTCAACATTCATCAAGGTAAGTTAAATAATTTAATTAATTTATAATAGTTTTTAATTTATTAGTCTTCGCTATACCTAATGCATAAAAATTAAAAACGTAACAAAGAAAAACGTGATAAATAAATACTTTTACAAATCGTATATTTTCAAACGTAAAAAAACAACACACTTTTTATTGTATGTATTTATACAATATACATATTATTAAATAACTGCAACGTANATGTACATAAAACAAATTTGTGACAAGACGAGCATTGCACAGTAAGCTTTGAAAAACAATGCTAAGTGCATCGAAATCCCAGCCCTAATTATAAACATACCTTTTCTGTGGTTTTAATGGCTCTTGTTGACGCTCACTACATTCATAAGTGTTGATATTGGATCTATGGGAAGACATAGTGATTCGAATATTTTTTCGAGCGGTGCTTTGGCAAGAAAAATGAATAAACAAACTTTACAACTTCCACAACCTGCATTGTTACCCGATTACAATCAAACATTACCATTCGTGTTTGTAGCAGATGAAGCATTTCCGCGATGTGATACTATCATGCGACCTTATTCAAAAAGAAACATAACGGGAAATTTTGAAAATAAAATTTTCAACTATAGACTTTCGCGAGCGCGACAAACTGTCGAATGCACTTTTGGCATATTAGCTGCACCATTTCGAGTTTTTAGAAAACCATTCGAAATTAAAATTGAAAGTGTGGATAATGTAATTAAGGCAGCTTGTGTATTACATAATTATTTAAGAAACGAAATAACAATTTCAAATAATGTGCAAGGCGAAAGTGATATAATGCCAGACAATCAATTACTGCCATTAAAGGGGCTGTCACATGTGGCGATTTTATTCGCCACGACTAGTAGCAGCGACTTCTCGCCACATCAAGTCGCCGCTAGTAGGTTGTCACACACGAAGTTATACAAGATAGCGAGTAGCGAGTAGTCAGTCGCAAAAATTTCGTCAATCGCATCACGTCGTAACATTTTAAAACGAATAATTCGCCTTACGTGTGCAGAACAATTAATTGTTGATATACAAAATACGCGAAAGAGGAAGTCGGTTCGTGATTGGATTCTTAAAAGAGAACAATTTGGGGCCTCTGCCTTACTTTTGAAGGAATTGGCTGAAGAGGATCATTCTGCTTACAGAAATATTATGCGCATATCACAGACGAAGTTTGATGAACTTCTTCAGATGGTTAGCCCAGCAATTACCAAAATAAATACCCCAATGAGAAATGCAATTCCAAGTAACACAAAACTTGAAATAACACTACGTTACTTAGCGAGTGGTGACAGCCTGATGACTTTGGAGTATTTATTCAGAGTTCCTCACAATACAATATCTACGTTTTTACCTGAAGTATTGATAGCAATTTACAATACTTTGTCAACATTCATCAAGGTAAGTTAAATAATTTAATTAATTTATAATAGTTTTTAATTTATTAGTCTTCGCTATACCTAATGCATAAAAATTAAAAACGTAACAAAGAAAAACGTGATAAATAAATACTTTTACAAATCGTATATTTTCAAACGTAAAAAAACAACACACTTTTTATTGTATGTATTTATACAATATACATATTATTAAATAACTGCAACGTATTTGTGCATATAAATCTTTTATAGAAAACAAAAAAAATTATATCGTATATTTTCAAACTTAAAAAATCAACACACTTTTTATTGTATGTATTTATACAATATACATATTATTAAATGACTGCCACGTACTCGTGTATTAAAACCTTTTATAGAAAAAAAAAAAAAATTATTTTTCTTATAGAATTTATATATAATTTAATTATTAGAACATATGTTTAAAATTGCTTGTTGGATCGGGTCCAGCATTGTGTTTTCTGATTGTATAGTTGACTGAAATGTATTGCACTGAGGGAGTTCTTGGTATTCTCCGGTATGAATTATGGGGGATGAATGAGATGAAGAAGAGAAAGATGTTTGACTAAGGTTTGATGATCTGCCAGATGAGGTTGGAATGGAGAATGGGTATTCAGTTTGGTTATTTTGAGAATCAATAATTTTCAGTCTTTCTTGTGTAATTAAACTTAGAATTTTTTCTTGAAGTGTTATAAAACTTCTTAATGGTAGCTGTTTAAGTTGAGCTGAAATATGCATTCCAAAACGATCGTATTCATCATCGGTTTCATTTGTCATTAATGCAATTTCATGAAGTTTGTTAACCGACTGCTCCAAGTTCGAGGACTTGTTACATTTCTTCTTCTTTTTCGGAGGAGGTAATGAGGCCATACTATCGGTATATGAAGAGGCAAGTGGCAAATTCGTGACTTGTTCAACTGGTTTTTCAGATATTACAAAAACGTTTTCATCTTCATCTGAATCATTGCACTTTTCCAAATCTTGGTTGATCAATGAAATGTCCTGTTAATAAAACATTTTAATTGATATCAAGGTATACAATGTTTTACAATATTATGATCTTAATATAGTTGTAGTGTGTTAGTATAGTATCTCTCCCTCATGATTCACCTTTCAGTGTATTTTTTGTGTGCAGTTTGAACTTTTTTATTTTAGCTACTGTTAGCAATACTCCACTAACTGTTAGTTGGTTAATTACAAATTAATTATACAATAATTACAAGAAACATTTTTATAAGTAGTTTCACAAATGTGTTTAGGTTCCTGATACTATAGAAGAGTGGCGATCTATCCAGAAATCATTTGAAACAAAGTGGAACTTTCCCAATTGCTGTGGGGCTCTTGATGGAAAGCATATTGCCATCATTCGCCCTCCAAACAGTACATCCACATTTTACAATTACAAGGGATTCTACAGTATCGTTTTGTTTGCAATGGTAGATGCCGATTACTGCTTCAGATACATCGATGTAGGAAGTGATGGAAGAGCTTCAGATAGTACAATATTCAAAGTTTCTACTTTGAATATTGCACTTGAAAAAAATTTGCTCAATTGGCTGGTGGGTGGTCTTTGTGTAGGAGATGATGCTTTCCCACTTCGAACAAACATATTGAAGCCTTTTAGTCACAGACATTTGTCATTGGAAGAAAAAATTTTTAATTATCGCTTGTCTAGAGCTCGGCGCGTTTCTGAAAATGCATTTGGAATCCTATCATCCAGATTCCGTATTTTTCGAAGGACAATTGACCTAAACTAACCTAACCTAGCGAGTAGTCGCCTCGTGTGACAGCCCCTTAAGTAACAACAACAGTAGAAGTGGATCAAGTGCTTTTTTGGTGAGAAAAAAGTTTACGGATTATTTCAATACAATAGGAAGCGTACCTTGGCAAAAAGATAGTGTTTTTAGAAGTAAATACTAACTAATTTTGTACATAACATGTAAAATAAATATAAATTTAGTGAAAAATGTTTATTTGTGTTATATTTAATTCGTCTATCCATCTATTTAAATATTTTCTTGAATCGTTATAATAATATTTATAGTTGGTGTAATAAAATTAAATTTACGATAAGAAAATATGTAAAAATAGTCATAAATTTAATTATATAAATAATTGAAGTGGCTAGTGAATGTTATAAGTATACGATATAATATTATTGTAATATATAACAGTGTATTATTATCATACAATATATTTTATAATATAATTATGATGAATTTTATAGAAATTATATATGAGATTATGCCTTATTAAACTAAATATATATTATTATACCTAATCTATGACAATAAAATAAATATTTAATCTAATAAATTATTCTTACCATTTTTAAATTTCAATTCATTAGCAATATTTTCCCATATATTGTTTTTCAATTTTGCCTTCGTGTAGTCAGGATGGCTAGTGTCAAATAAGACACTGTGTTGTCGAACTGCTTCAATCAGTTTTTCTTCCATAGTATATAGCTTAATAAAAAAATTTGAATTCAAATTTTTCAAAGTCGAAGTTGAAAAACATTCACAGGAAACTGTGTCATAAACACTGTGCGACGCAGACTGACGTAGGAGCAGTACTGCGCTGCCCTACCCTGCAACTTAATTTACGCTCGTCTGTTCAAACCAGTAGATCACAAAAACTGTGCTACGCAGCGCAACGCAGGGTAGGTTAAGTTAGGCAGGACAGATTTAACTGCGTCGACTCTATGACCGCACATTGAACGCAGTTTCGTGTCATCGTTGTATACAATTGGTCTAGTCTAGAACATACAAATATGGATGAACAACACAGTGGCGTATCTAGGATTTTTTTTTGGGGGGGGCTAATCAGTTACAAAAAAAAAAAATAATAACTGCAAAATAAGTGATTAAAAAAAACTATATTTAAAATTTTAAGAAAATAAATTATTGTTTTATTCATATTGTTAATTTTAGTCGTCTAGATTTTCCACTGTTCGAAAACTTATCTAGTACCATATCATCAGTAATATCTACATCTCTATGAATTGATAATAGAGCTAGTCCCACAAGCCGTGATTCAGATGTTGTGTTTCGAAGATAATTTTTCAATCTCCTTAATGTTGAAAAACTTCTCTCTGCAGTTGCTGTTGAAACAGGAAGTATTGATAGTATCTTAAGAAGTTCATACATATTTGGGTACATTAGTTGATCACATTGATGAAGTGCTTCGATTGCCGTCGATGGCCGAGATTCAACTAAGT
This sequence comes from Myzus persicae, assembly GCF_001856785.1. Taxonomy (NCBI): domain Eukaryota; kingdom Metazoa; phylum Arthropoda; class Insecta; order Hemiptera; family Aphididae; genus Myzus; species Myzus persicae. The sequence continues at coordinate 19,448 of NW_019100941.1, read as the reverse complement.
TCCATTTCGACTGCCATAATTGATATTCAGCTTCTATAATGTCTTCATAACCTTTTAAATCATTCTGGTAAAATGTAATTGCTGTTTTAAGATTTGAATATGGTTTATCTACAATCATATTTGGTAAAACGTATTGCAGAGAATTTATTATTTCATGATGTGATAAAAAACGTTCATTCAATGATAAAAGTATATCATCTAAGTGAGGTATAAAAACTGTTCTCCTATAAAATTCTTTAGTACTTTGAAAAGGAACATTTTGGCGGTTTCTTTGAGTAATACATATTCGTGGCATACTTTCTTCCACATTTATTAAACCTCCTTATCGGTTGACTTCTTCATAAATCTTATTAAATTCATCAGTTGCATTATCTCTTAATATTTGAAGTTGGATTGTTACCTGTTTCACTCTATCAAGGGCATTTACTAAATCAATATTTTTAGTTTGCAAGTATTCTGATAAATGATAAGTATAACTTAACAATTTAGATGATACGCAGACAGAAACTAAAAATTTAAAATTACAGATGGTATTTAATAAGCTAGTTGTTCTGTTTGAAGAATCACAATCTATTTGTTCAAGCGCGGCGACAATAGGTTCTAAAAATTCCTTAAACAGCATTACAGCCTCGTGGCGTAAAACCCACCGAGTTTCGCATAACGACTTTAATTTGAACGACTGAGTGTTAGGTAGGATCTCTATAATTTTATTTTTTAAAATTGTCGTTCTCTTTGCTGAGGAATGGAAAAAACCACAACAATCAGAAATAATACTAAATGAATTACGAATAGCTTGTGTTTTGGCAGCATCAGATAAGCAAAGATTCAGGGAATGAGAAACACAGTGAGTGTATAAAGCTTTTGGGTAGCTCTTTTTCACAATTGCCTGAACACCACGAAAGTTACCTGACATAGTAGCAGCCCCATCGTAACCTTGTCCGCGTAGTTTATCCAAGTCCAAACCAAGTTCTTTCAATGCATTTAGTAAAACGGTTGCCAAACCAAGACCAGTTACATCATGAACTGGTACAAAAGTAAGAAAATCTTCTCGAAGAACCACCAACTCTTCTTCAAAATACCGAATACAAATTGAAAATTGTTCTATTTGTGCAATATCTGTCGTTTCGTCGGCAAGTACAGAAAAATAATTTGATTTTGAAATTTTTTTAATTATGTCTGATTGAATAAGTTCGCCAAAAATGTTGATAATTTCATTTTGGATAAGTGGACTTGTATACATGGCATTAGAACTACAATTTTCCAAATATTTTTTTAGCGTACTATCACCATGTTGTGCACGATGTCTCAAAAGACAACGAAAATTTCCGTCATTTTGAATTGGTTCTTTCATTGATATACGACCAGAATCTTGATGCCCTCTTAAACCAAATTGTTGTCTACCGCACAATCGTATAGTCTGAATGATAGGCTTGAGCATATTACGATTTTGTAAAATATCCTCTTTAAGTTGATTATTTAACTGAACCAAAACATTATCTTGTTTATTGTTTAGAATTGCAATAATATTATCGGCATTCAATACAGCAGTGCGGTGATAACTATAACTAGCGTGACATCTAAATGTTTCCAAAGCTTTTTTTAGATTTGTATAAGGTTTAGTAACTAATCCACCTAAAGATTCATGAGAACCTTTCCCAACTTGATTTTGGTTGAGAAAAAGAACACAGTATTTACAAAAGGCTCCTTCTTTACATTTAGAATATGCTAACCAATTAAATGTATTAAGCCATTTGATTTGAAATTGTCTTTTAAATTTAGCATGACTTTGAGTTGGAAAAATGAAATTAGGATCAGGTGTCCATACATTATTTAAAATTGAAACCTTTTCTTCATTTGGTAATGAATCAACATAATTTACATAAAGACCAATATCATATTTGGAATTTATCGGTTTTGATAAATCTTTCTGTGGTGATATGTTACTTGTACCTAATAGTAATATAAAATACCATTAATTATTTTATGTTGAATTATAATTATAATTTTTAGTATATTTAAAGAACTAATAAGCTTAAATTACTTGGAGAATCTAGTGCAGAAGGAATAGGTTCAGTCGCTTCAGATAATGCTGCAGTATTGCTTATTTCACAATTGTGGTTAATCTAATCAAATTATGCAAAATTCAGCATTACAGCAAATTTAAATAGCATAAGTACACCAAAATAAAAATTAAATTAAACTCTAATTGTGGCATAAAATATTAAAAATAACTGCATTTAGTTTAAAAAAAAAATATTAAATTAGGTAGTTTCAATAATAAGAAAGTATTATTTTAAATTGTGGTTAATGCTAAAGCAATAGTGTAATAAAAAAA
>NW_019100941.1:0-14290 GCF_001856785.1 Myzus persicae | reverse complement strand
TAATTATTATCGCGGGCCGCAGTTCCGGGAATACGTAATGTCGTCGATATGCGGACGGTGAGCTGTCTGTGCCCGGTGGCACAAGAACGCGATAACGAATTTTACGAATTACACATACTAACATCAATTTACTTCTCACACACTAACACGGATCAAATATAAATGCTATATGGAATGCCTAAATATTACTCCTTAAAATATGTCACGCTCCAGCCACCTTAAATAAAGTTCATACAGCAGGTATCGATAATTTACTTGTTTGACGGTTAGAGAATTGGAAACCGAAAGATATCTGTTATATACGTCAAGCCTTTGCGTGGCGTATACGACACAGTCTTCTGACCAGACTCGACTGCCGTCCAACAGTCCGTCCGGGGCCTTCGGAATGTGCTAACTCGGCTCTTTTGGTCACGTAGACCATAATGAGAACCGAATCGGTCGACGGTCACACACTCGTTTTACCCTGAGTAAACACATTGAGCCTTATATATATTCTATCTGTAATAGTAATACACACATATGTGTATACATACTTACATACGTACTCGTGCATATACAACATGGGTACTTGTTTTTTAATCTATATGGATAATCGAATAATCAATTGAGAAATCAATTACTAATGATAAGTTTAATTTTGGGTTTTGATCAATTATTGTTATAATCTGCCCCACTTTACGATTGTCAGGTCTTGAAATCTTATTCAACACATTATCATAGACCAAACGACGGTATACACATATAGACAATATTACTAGCTAGCTACAACAATAATGTTTAAGACAGTGGTTCTTAAGTCTTAACACAGTTTACCAGTACAACGATTCGTACACTGAGCACAGCACTTCGATGGAGCATCGGCGGACCGTACATGTGTAACGTAGGTGAATATGAAATTACATCACAAGTAGTCGAACATTTAGCATATCTGGTGGAACGTAACGTAAGTAATGTCACAATTTCGTATAAGTATGATTTTCAGACTTTTCATGTCGAAATATCACCGACACGTGTGTGAAGTTGACTCCGTTCACGTTGTGAAATTAGCACATAAAAAGGCGGTCAACTCCACACACGTGTCGGTGATATTTCGACGAATTATTGTAAGCAAACTTTTTGAATTTGTAAGTTTATCAGTTCGAATTAATTGCTTAACTAAACTTGGGGGTGGGGCTAACAACACACTATCCTTTCTGTTTTATCCAAATTACATTTTCAATATTGTAAGTTAAAAAGCTCGATTTGTAAGTAATTGTAAGTTTAATTTTTGAATTTTTAAGTTCTTCGATTTGATGAAATGGCTAAAATTAACATGAGGGGCCAATATCATACTAGCCCCCCCCCCCTTCCACTAAATTACACATGAAAAATTGAAAGTTGTGTACCTTAATTTGTCAGTAATTGTAAATTGGTTTTTGGAATTTGTAAGTTACTAGAAGCAAAATTGTGACCAAAAAAAAACTTAGAAGGGAGGGAGCTCTAGCCCCCCCCCCCACCCTTACTAAATTCACCGGAAAAGTAAGTAAAATTGTAAGTTGTATAGATTAATTTATAAGTACCCAATTGTTAACTGGTTTTTGTAATTCTTATGTCCATCAGGTGTATAGGTAGTAAATAAAAGACACCAAAAGAAGTCCATCCTCAGTCACCATGACACTGTACGTCCTAGGATAATTGGTTAGGAAAACAAATATTAATGAATCATTTTGCTAAAACAATTATTTAAAATAAACATTTAATGTAATTTAACTTTTCAATTTTAATAGATCAAAACAACTTTTTATCGGTTCCTACTACATTCAACTCAGGCTGTGAAACCCCAAAGAAAAAATTGAGGAAATATAAATCCTAATATATTTTTGACTTTTTTGGTTTGTTGATGGTTGAGTTTCCGTATATTATAGTATTAAATACTTACCCAATACCTATTTAACTTTTTCATTTATACATTTTTTTGGCTCTGAAACCTGTGTATAATAATACACAAAATAAAATATTTAAAATTTATAATATAATATACATATATATTTTGGGATATTTATGATTATGAATGTATTTATTTTGTAATAAGTAAAGCGAGCTTGTGTTTCCTAAAATTGTACGGTTAGGTATAATGGTAATATTATAAAATAAAGNGATCTAAATTACAAACTAGACCTAAGTTCAGTGTCTGATTCAGATGAAGAAATGAACGAACTTTTATTTTTGTATTCACTATCAAAACGAAATAAATCTATATGGAAAAGCGAGTACATGAAGAAAAGAAAAAGTCACGGTGAATTTATTCTGACATTGGAATTTTCCGATAAACAGTTCACCAATTACTTCCGTTTAAATCGAAACCAATTTAATGAAGTTCTAAGTATTGTCAATGATAAAATTTATTCAGTAGGATGTAATGCTCAAAAACCAATTGATCCCGAAGAAAAACTCGCTGTATTTTTAAGGTAAGTTATAATTTTTATTAAATAGCGACCTGCTTATAAACAAATATTATTATAGTATAAAAATTAGGACTTATATGTAATTGTACATAGTAATTTTACACTTAATTTTACACTTAACAACTTTAACAAAATATGTTTCAACATAAAGTTTAACAATAAACATAAAATTTTAAATTTTGATTAAACTTTTGCATAACTTTGCAATAAAAATAATGAAATTATAAAAAATAAAAAAAATAACGATACCCAAAATTAGTTTTGAAAATTTGTATAAAACTGTCTTATGTCACTTCGATCACAAGACTGTGTATCCATAGAGCTGTTGGACATAAAACTTTCATGAGAACTAGAAGAGTCTCCTATGAATTGCCACGTGGAAGTAGACTGAGTTTGTCCGTCTAAATGATGTTGAAATGAAGTGTTCGGGATATTCAAAAGAGCTGCCTCAGCTTCCGAAACGGTCTCAAATATTTTATTTTTTACTCTGAGTTGAGATGCTGGTGGTAGTTTTTGCGTGGTGTGATACATTGACAAAAAAAATGATAAAGTGGATCAGTCAAAGGTTTTGAGTCCTCCAACCTTTTACGCTCAATCGCTCTTACTTTTGCCCTATGTTCTCGATTTATAATAGATTGTTGGATTAAGTTGCTTATGTCATTTTTTTTTATTTTTTTACTCTGTGGCTCTTTGAAAACTGTATCTCTATCTTCATTGCATTCAATAGATACGTCATTTTCATATAACATAAACAAAATAATAATGTTGACTAGTCAATTAATTCATCTTCATCATCTGTCTCAGGCAAAACATCTAACACAGATGGCTTGAAAGGAATAGAGAGGTATTCTGAATGATAAACTTTAGGTATAATTTTTTTTAAGCACAAATTTCTTAGATCTTTGTATTTAGCTGCTGTAACAGGAAGCTTTTCTTTATACTGATGTTTTAGAACTGGATTTGTATTGCATGTTTATCTTAATCTTGCATTATTATGTAAATTTACAGTTTTATAATCATCTTCACCGTTTTCTCCAGGTTTAAAAGTGTATGAAATTTTTAATTCTTCCAGATTGTCTTTACTAAATTTAACCTTTCTAATAGACTTGAATTTAACATCACAATTCATTGTGTCTTTTAATTTAGCCTTATTGAATGTAGCATTGCATATGTCATTCCACTTTAGAAAATCATTATAGTTTAAAATTATTGTTTCATATGGCCCAATATTAGATCTAGAATTTCTGATGACTGTAGGCCATTCCGATGGGGCCCAAATTGTTTTCTTTTTAATGTTTTTATCAATGCAAGCATGGATATAATCTACTGGCATGTATGGGTGACCAGCTAATAAATAGTTGATTGTAAATTGTAATAATCTTAATATTTTCTGCATATTTTAAAAGAAAATGTCGAAGCATAGATAACATATTGTGATTTTTATTTTGGCCTGGGCAATTGTCACAGTAAAATGCAATTTCATATACATTTCCTTTCATATCAATACTTTTTAAATATTTGAACAAAATTTTATTTTATTTTTATTTTATTTTTTATTTTTATAAGAAGTTACACAATCTATACTAGAAGCACAATAAGCGTATTTGCAGAGAGAAAAAAAAAACACTGGATAATACGGGGGTAAGAAGTCACCCATTAGCAACACTTGGCATGAGCATGTATTATGTTAATCTGTGACTTTGTGGGGAATAAGAATGAGATGAATAACGAGGAATAGTTCGTTGGAGGTTATAAGATTAGGAGGTCCCTGCACCATCTCCTTTTCAGGCGGCGGCGAGGTGTTTCAGGCAAAGTTAGAGTATTTAGATTCCTAATTAGTGGATTTTTGTGGTTGGCTAGGTGTGAAAAGAAGCGCTTGTAATAAATTACTGATTCTTCTTCGACTGTTTTCATGCGCATGTCATTATGGAGGGTTAGATTGGATACATACGGTGGGGCATTTGCTATTCTGCGTAGGGTGATGTTCTGGATGGTCTGAATTTTGTTTATATTAGTTTTTTTGGCTGATCCCCATAACTGTAGACCATAAGTCCAGATGGGTTTTAATAATGACTTGTAGATGAGAAGTTTAGTTTGAAGTTGAGTGAATTTATTTTTTGATAAGAGGTGTTTGAGGGAGCGAGAACGAGAGTTTAAAGTTAGTCGTTTGGACCTTATGTGCTGTTTCCAAGTTAGCCTTTTGTCAAGGGTCAGGCCTAGGTATTTGACGGTGTCAGACGACGGAATAGGAATGTTGTCTACAGATACAGGTGGGCAAATTCCGTGTGTCGCGTATGCTTATTATATATTATATTATTTATGTTAACACACTTTAATGAGTACCTATTGTCGTTATCAATTTATTATTATTATTATTATTAATGGTAATTGTCACTCGATCGGTATCTCCTCTCCGCACTGCTGTTAGTCGGACGTGAGCACTGTGTCTAGCATATAATATGAATATCGTGTAAAATTAAAGAAAATATTTACAGTCCACTAAAAATAAAGGCGTTAAATTTATTAACCAGCGTAACATTGGTCCTTCGGGCCGGATCGCAAGAGTGTCGTGTATTATCTCTTGTCGATTTCAATCGGGTTAACGTGTCAGTGAAATTCAAAAAGAAGTTCGTATGGAAAGTTCACATCGTGGGATGAACTAACGAATAAAAATCAAGGTAAGAGAGTCATTCCTATCGTATAAAAAGTTATCAATTATCATAGTTCCCTTATTCCTTAAACTACAAAATAGACACGTATTCAAGGGTTAGGTAGAGTTAGCAATTCGTAGTTAGTAAAATTAATTATTTATAAATAATAAAAACTAACAGAGTCCGTCCATAGCAGATAGTTACAAAGTACAACTCGTAGCAACAATCATATAGATTATATAATTATTGGATATTCCATTATGCAATAGTTTAAATAGGGCGACACATTGAATGGTTGGCAATTATATCTATATACAAGAGCATTAAATATGGTTGAAAACATACCAGCATTGATAGCGCGAAGAGGCCAATTAAGGGCAGCGATAACTAGATTCTCAACTTACATACAGTCAGAAGGACGAGAAGTCGTACAGATTGAGATTCGTAAAGCAAAAATAGAAGAGAACTGGTACGAATTTGAAAAGGTACAATCGGCAATAGAAGACAACGATGAAGAAATTCGAAATACAAATGAGCATTATCCCTACCGAATAGAATTTGAAAACTTGTACTTCAAGATCATGTCAGAAGCCGAGATATGTATAAGAGCATCAAAAAAGGAAAATTCGAAGGTCGAAACAAAAAATTTAATCGATTGGGGTCATAGCAGCGAAGAAAAAACACAAAGAAACAGTACTAAATCAATAGTCAGATTGGCTCCATTGAATATTCCCGTTTTTTCAGGAAAATATGACGAATGGATGTCATTTAAGGATATTTATACGTCTGTAATACATACTAACGAGGACTTGACAGCCATAGAAAAGTTTTTCTATTTAAGGTCATCTCTGTCTAACGACGCAGCAAGTTGTATTAAATATTTGGTAACTACCGCAACAAATTATGATACAGCTTGGAAAAGTCTGATCAATCGATACGACAACAAAAAAATTTTGATACAGACGCACGTAAAAAATATTGTAGATTTACCTGCAATAAACGAGAGCAACTCTACAAAATTACGTCAATTTTCTGACGATCTCGTCAGCAATATGAAAGCTCTAGAAACGCTTGGACAGAAGCCGAAAGAGTGGGGCCGAAAGAGAATTAATTAGGTCACTGACCCTGGCACCGCAAAGTAAACATTTTGTTACAAAAATGGTTTCACAAATTAGTAACCAATTCGTAATAATTCGTAACCACGAATTTGGAATTTGTAACTTAAGTATAACCGCCCAAAATCCAATTTTCATTTGCGGGTGCCAGGGTCAGTGGACTCCAGCACCCGATACTCGAAAAATCGACTCACGGGGTCGGTAACGGTTCGAGAGTTTAGTAACCAATTCGTAATAATTCGTAACCACGAATTTGGAATTTGTAACTTAAGTATAACCGCCCAAAATCCAATTTTCATTTGCGGGTGCCAGGGTCAGTGGACTCCAGCACCCGATACTCGAAAAATCGACTCACGGGGTCGGTAACGGTTCGAGAGTTTAGTAACCAATTCGTAATAATTCGTAACCACGAATTTGGAATTTGTAACTTAAGAATAACAGCGCTAAAACTCCATAATATGTCCATTTGCAACTGAATTGTGTATTCTATATACTACAAAATATTAAAATATAATTACCGTGGTAATAATAAATGAAATCAAATTTACAATTTTTTGTTATATATACTTCTTTTATTTTACTTTAATAAAATTTAAAATTATTAGTACGTTACCCTTAAAATAAATTTAAATTTAGTTTAATCAAATTGTAAATATAATTAATTCAACATTAACTTCACATTTCTTGTTTACATTTAAAACCTTTTCTTTACAGTCATCATATAGCTCCCATCTGTCATTAGACCTATATGCATATGTAGTATAATGGCCAGCTGTTTTAAACCTAAGGTTTCCTCTTTTTGGTGAACTGAATGCAATAATTCCCCTCATTGTAAATTTGTTTTTGTTTATTACGATGTTTTTTGGAACATTTTCGAGAAGCATTTTGAAAGGCTTCGCATAATTTTGATTGATTGTATCTAGTGGTGCACTTTCAATATCTTTGCTTGTATCAGCGTACAACCCTGTAATCATATAATATTAAAAAGTAATATATTATTCATAATTAATTATTATAATGTTAAAGTTTATTTATAATATTTTACCTGCCGGCATGGAGTTAAGTTCAATAATTAAATATTCTCCTACTGTCTTAATTGAATTTTTCTTAGCCTCACAAGTTTCACATATTTCATCTGAATCAATTATATTTTCAATTTCTTTTTGTACATCAATTTCTTCATCATATACGTTTATTGATAATACGGTTGATGATAAAATTGTTTTTGTCATATATTTTTCACAACGTTCATTAGGACAGTTTATATGACGTGTTATAGACGGTAATCCTTTCAAAAGCTTATTTGTTATACTGGTTGCTGTATCTGTCACGTCAATAAGTTGTATACCTCCAACCAAAATCGAACATTTAAAATGTGGATATATTAATTCAACTCTTTTATTATACATTTTTTTACCTGTTGGACTTAACATATTTAGTATAAATTCAATTAATTTATTTTCACCAACTAAACTGCATAAAAAGTTTTTGAATTTTTTACTGTCAGATGCTGAGCATGCTAAAACAGTCATCAACGAATCAACAGCACATGTGTTATTCAATATAAATTTATCGTTGGACCCAGACAATTCTTTAATTTGTATACTTCGGTTTTTAAATAAATTTCCGTTTTTCAGAAAATAAACTGAAGCTGATGATCCTTTTTTATTTAAATTCAATTCATCAAATCCTGGCTGTTTAGAAAGATATGATGAAGCTGATCTTGATTTTTTGGAACTTTCGCTTGAATGTTTTTTCCCCCATTTTTCTATTGCATTATTTTCAACATTAATATCTGCGCAAATCAGGCAAATCCTTTCTTCTCCACATCCTTCTTCAGTGTTCGAGGCTGGAATAGAGCAGCCAAATAAATGAACATTTTTCCGACATGTTTTGCATTTATGAAGACCAGTAGGAAAGTCACCATTCCTGCATGGCAAACACGAGTTAGACGAACTTTGTACTACTAAATTACCGTCCGTTTCATAATTACCCTTATGAAATATGTCATCTTCATGGTCTATAATACCTTCAAGTTCTGTTTCTGCTACGTGATCAAAGTAAAGTTCTTTATCATTCTCGGTATCTTCGTCAACTATATTATCGCATATCTGTCTTTCATTGGCATTTGGTGTTGAACCTTGTAATAGTAGATTATCGCCTCTGTAATATTTAATTAATTTTTCCAAAAATGTATCTACCCTTAATGGTAATACATCGTTTTTGAAGACTCGGTGTTTTAAGTTATTGAAGTTGCTCTCAATTCGGCTGCTCGATGCCGTTTCACTTCCATATCCAAATATTGTTCTCATTATTCCTGACCAGCAAGGAAATAATTTCATCGCATTTATTATATGAGGTACTATTTCCAACTCATACTGGACATTATCTTCTATACCTATGATAAACAAAAACAAAAATTAAATTAGATTTTCTTAAGCATAGGGCAATTATTCAATTTACCTTTTATTCCCGATTCCACTTTTAACTGACATACGTTTGCAATTGACTTAGTCCATTCTTTGAATGATGAACTATTAAGAGATATGGATTCATCGTTATCTACTTCATTTTCATTTTGAGGTGAAATATTGTCCTGCTGATTTATATCAATCAGTGGATCGACAAAATCAATGACAGTAGCAGTTATGCGATTCTTAAGATATATTTTTGATTCGGCACATGGAGTTAGTTCGCTGTTTTCATCTGGCCCATCAGTTTCGCTAAATGCAATAGTAAAAATCGCCTCTAAGATAGTTTTAGCTTCAGTTAACTCGGTACATAGTACTAAAAGGCCCATTGCTCGTACATATAACTGTTTGGTTCGTATAAACTTCGTGTTTTTTAGACATGGCCATTGTGTTACGAGATGCATGAAATGGTTAACATCATTCCGTATATAACAAGATGGAATTTCTGTATAACGTTGTCCTTGTGTAAGTTTTAAACAAACATCTAAATACATCTCAAGTGAAGTATACTGCGTAAAACTTTGAACCAGAGCTGACATAAGAGCTAGAGATTGATCGCTTATTACCACTTTAGGAGATCGAACACCACAGCGAAGCCACCGTTGAATCCACACTCTGATTGAAATATTGTCATGCTCTTCAGATAACATTGATAAGGTAGTAAATGTTTGATCATTAACTTTCATTACACCATCATATAAAAATATTGATCCACTATATGTATTATTTTGTCGTTTTAATTTTCTAACGCAACTGCCAGTTGCATCGAAACACATAGTTGGTGTATCAATCTTAGAATAAGATTCTTTATACACTTTAAGTTGAAGATCACTCCAAAAATGAATAAAAAACTTATTGATACCAATGTTACGAATAGCAGAACCATATCCTCCATTTTCTTTCATTATACATAACGCTAAAACTGGATCTGCGTGTAGCCTTTCAGCTGCGATCGCTCTGCTTTTAGCTTTCTGTAAGCTATTTAAATTAGGCACTTGTGCTGGAATTAAATCCCCTATAATCACATAGTATAATTTTTCATTGAATTTATTAAAACTTATATTTTTTATTTAAGGGGCCTGGTCGTGACTTTTCAAATTTTCCGCAATTCTATAAAATTTGAAAATTAAATTTTATATTTTAGTTGCCATTTCAATTTTAAACTTTTCCACTAATCTACTACACAATACTTATTTAGGGGGGGTTGATAGGGTGTATTATATCGGTCAAAACACACTTTACAGGAAAAACTCTCACACCTCGTAGATTGGTCCGATTTCCGTAATTTTTTTTTTTTTGTTAGATAGAAGAATATTTTTTACAGGGCAAATTACCCTCGAACAAGCTTTAAATCATTATTATTATTATTATTATTTTTTTTTTTTATTATTATTCAAGTGGATAATGCCCCCCTGAACATATTGAAGTATGGAAATTAAATTAATCAACATAGCTCACCTTCACTCATAAGACGATTTGCTTCATCTTTTCTATACACAGATGGAACCACTTTCATTTCTACCATCGACGATACAGCTCGATGTAATTCCGATCCCATCAATCGGCGCCTTTTTATATGTTTCTCTTTATAGTCACCATAGTATGTGCAGTTCATCACAACTCTAAATCATACAATCATTTTCATTTAGATACTTAGAAAAAAAAATTATAAACATTTTACCTTGCATTAACAGCGTGTATATCTTCAACAACTCCCTCAAATAATGAATGGCAATCTGTGCACCTACCACGTATATTTATAAACACTTTTCCCATGACCGTCACTTGTGCCTTTTTAAATGATATTGCACATGGTAATTTGGAATGTAAATAAAAATGTTCCTGAACAACATTGCTCCAAACATAAGGTGTTAATATATCATAATATCGTATGCCACGTTTTTCCTTGTATGCTTTTTTTTGCGGTTTTATAGCATTCCACTCTTCAACAGAAAATGTTATAGAGAATTTAAGTTCATTGTAACGTTCCTCGGATTCACCAGCTTCACTGCTATCATCCATTTCAGAATGAACACCGTCTAAGAATAAAATTAACTTATGTACGATTTTGAAATTCAATGTGTAACATTTAACGATAAAACATTTAATTATTTTTAATAACTGTCTAAAACACAATAACTCTAATTGAAATCCAGAGAGAAAAGATTAAAATGTATTTACTTAAATTACAGTCTATTTTATATCCTGTCATAGAACAGTTATCATTTCTGGGCGATGAACTAGAAGATGACGGCTTCACACCCAATTTCTCCAATAATCCACCTCTATTGAGTGCCACACGCAGTCGCACAGATGCTGGCGTTACTTTACCTGTCTTACTGATACCTTGAACCTGCGTAGCTATATTTTGCCACACAACTGCAGTTGTACCAACAATTCCTATTATTGAAATTGATAATTTTATTATTAAGTATTATTAACCTGTAATTGTATTTAAGAAACAAAATACGTAAAAATTACAAAAATTTGCAAATTATTTTGAGTTAGAAATCGGTTTCGAAAAATTCAATTTAAAAATTAGTTTTTTAAAAATAACAGTTAAAAAATCAGTTTTAAGTTTTGAAAAATTCAATTTTTGAAAAATAACAGTTAAAAATTCAATTTTTTAAAAAATCAGCTTTAAAAAATAGTTTAAAAAAAATCAGTTTTGAAAAATACAGTTAAAAAATTCAGTTTCAAATTTCTGAATTTCCCACATTCCCACCTTCTAAATTTCCAACTTTCTCAATTTCTCAATTTCCAACTTTCCAACTTTCTCATTTTCACAATTTCTAATTTCCCAACTTTCTCAATTGCTGAATATTCAACTTACTCAATTTCTGAATTTCCAACTTTCTCAATTTCCAAATTTACAACTTTCTTAGAGATCTAGTTTAAAAAATGTATATTTAATAACAAATATTTGATAAAACTTATATTTTATAAAAAATCTTTATTCAATTGAAATTCTGTTTAAGAAAAAATCAATAAAAAATATGGAATATCATGCGTAATTCAGTTTGATAAAAAACCAACAAAAAAATCTACAAAATTATCAAAAAAATGGTTTTTTATCATTTTTTATTGATTTTTCATGAAACCAATTTTTATTTTTATTTAAAGTTTTATCAAATAATGATTTTTTATTTAATACAGATTTTTTATTGATTTTTTTTTAAACCGATATTTTATTAGTATTTTATCAATTATAGATTTTTGAAAGTATGAATTTTTCATCATTTAGATTTTTATTCAATTTCCATTTTTTATAATGTACGAATTTTGAAATTTAAGAAATGTATGAAATATAGATCTGCTTTAATGATTTTATATTTATTTATTAAATTTTTTTATTGATTTTTTATTCAACAGAATTTTTTTAAGATTTTAATTCAGTAAAAATCGGTTTGATGAAAGATCAATAAACAAAATCAATAAAAAATAATTTTCAATTCTAACTGAATTTTTCTGAATTATGATTATAATTTAATAGTTTTTTAAAAAAAAATTTAATAAATAGAAATTTTTATACTAGATTTTAAGTCAATTTCCTTTTTTTTATAAAGTACGAATTTTTTACCAAAAATATTTTTTATCAAATATAGATATTTTTTAATTATTTTAGATTTTTTATTAGTTTTTTTATAGATTTTTTGTTGAACAGAATTTTTTTAAGATTTTAATTCAATAAAAATCGGTTCGATGGAAAATTATAAAAAAAAGGCTATATTTCAGAAAAATACTAATAAAAATCGTGGTTGATAAAAAATCTATTAAGAAAAATCCATTATACATTCTATAATGTACGAATTTTATTATGAAAAATAGATTTTTTTATTAATTTCCCCTTACATACAGATTTTTTATCAAAAAAAATTTTTTATGATAATAATTTAAGTTTTTAAAAAAAATATTATTTATATTTTTTAATAAATACAAATTTTTTATACTAGATTTTTTAAATTATGAATTTTTCACTAAATAGATTTTAATTCAATTTCTATTTTTTAATTACATAGTTTTTATGAAACAGAATTTCAATTTAATAATGATTTAATATAAAATATAAGTTTTATCAAACATTTTTTATTAATATTTTTTATTAAATATAATTTTTAAGAACTATAGATCATTTAAATTATGATTTTTTCATCAAACAGATTTGTATTAATATAAATTATTAAATTAAATTATTATAAATTCTTAAAAAAATTTGTTTGATAAAAAATCAAAAAATTTTTTTTTTTTATACAATTAATAGACGTATGTACTACACGTATAATATATACTTTTTTATTTTTATTTTTTTGTACATTAAATAAGATATTTTAAATTTGATATACATTTTTTTCAAAAAATTCAAAATAGCCAATTCATAAACATATTGAAAAAAATAGATTTAACGTTTACAGTATTTAATTCGAGTAATCCGTTTGTGACTTATTAACATTTAAATATTCTAATAATAATAATATTAATTTCTAATATTTTTTTTTTTTTATACTGCTACTATTTATTATTATTTACAGCTTATCCTAAATGTATAGAATAATACTTAATACTTAGTAGGTCATATTATAGGCTGACGGACTTGGGATCGTTTTTCGTAGGTATACAATGATTATTGATTTTCAACCATTGAATTCAAATTTAGCAAATCAATTACAGTGACAACATACATAACCAATCTATAAATTACTATAATACAGTTGTAGATATAGAGAAGCTCTGACTGTCCCTGATAATTTTTTTTAACGGTTTAAAAAAAAATTGAACACCACGCACTTTGAACACTACAGCCACAGAACTAAATAAAATGATATATAAATTATAATTACTTACCTCGACCATCGTCTGTTATGATATCATCTTTATGTAATAATATTGCGGCATCTAAATGCTTTGAATCGACATTTGGAGTTCTTCCAGCCATTTTAATGAATAATACGCAATCAGCAACAAACGTCTATTCTTGTTAAGATTCGTAATGAATGACACACGTAAACTATATTATGTTATGCAAGTGTGTGAGTGTAACAAACAAATCTGTCAATAACATGGGATTTTCCCAAAAGTAAACAAACGTGATAACAATTTAGATCTCCGCACGTCTCCATCAAATATGTCCGTTTAGTATTTATTCAAGCAACAAGCATAAAATGAAATAAAATAGTTATTTTAAATATAACAATAAATTAATAATGTAATAAAGGGAATACGTAACGTTGCGCATCGCTTAGTCCCGTCTGAAATAATAATGTTTTACCTCCATGTTATCATAGACAACGTTATCACAATCAAAACGCACATGTTTTTCAGTAATTGATAATTCATTGTTTTGTGTTGATTTCTTATAACATTCTTCGATTTTTGACAGCATATAAGTGGAATTTAATATTATTTAATAACCCGAGTATTATTATAAACACACCACATAACGCACTAATTTTAGATTGTCATTATTGTTAACGTCAAATAATCGCATTTTTGGGATAAACTCGTAGTTATGATATAAATAGTAGGTATCAGGGCACAAAGGAATGGTGCGGATGGAATATCCATAATATGGACATATTATGTAATATCCCATTCCGTCCCATTATTTTTTT
>NW_019100940.1:0-22128 GCF_001856785.1 Myzus persicae | reverse complement strand
AAAAAAACCATTTCAAATATTTTTGTTTATTATTAAACAGAAAAATATTAATTTAAATATTCAACACAATATCTTCTTAATACTTAAAACAGATAATTCTTTATAGTTTAAAGTTTAAACACAATAATTCCACTGCCATGGAACAGAGGCTCGGGGAGTGAGAAAATAATTTGCCAAATAATTTCTAACTTCGTGAGCGGAAGCACGATCACGTAACACAAGATCTTGAATTGGTAATACCGTTGTACTATCGATGCTATCTTGAATGTTTTCAACTTGTTCATATGGTGTATATTTAACTCCTTCTTTTTTGCGAATGAAATTGTGGAGAATGCACACAGATTTTATAATATCAGTCACTCTTTCTGTATTACGGGTGCGAATTGCACTGCTTAAAACTTGAAACTTTTCGGTCATCATTCCAAAAGCGCATTCCACAGTTTTCCTACCTCGGCTTAGTCTATAGTTAAAAATTCTTTTGACATTATCAAGAGTTCTCTGTGGGTATGGTCGCAACAAATATGGTGTCAATGGAAAGGCTTCGTCACCGACAAAGTAGAAAGGAAAATTATAATCATTTAAATCATCTATTAATTTTGAAGGGAATGGTATATTTAATCTTCCAGTTGTAATCCACTTCTTAATTGTTGATGCTCGAAATATTCCGCCATCACTATTTCTACCAGCATAGCCAGTTTCGATAGTAGTGAAAAAACCGTCTGCATCACTACATGCCAATAATACTATCGAATGATACATTTTATAATTGAAATTACTTGATCCACTGCCTGGTAATTTTTCGATTCGTATGTGTTTACCGTCCAATGCACCCAAACAGTTTGGTAAATTCCAGAGTGAATAGAAACGTTGAGCTATTAATTTCCAGTTTTCTTCAGTTGGTGTAGGCATATAAGAATCTTTTAATAATTCCCAGATCAATTTTGTCATTTCACGTATTATGTATATAACTGTACTTTCTCCTCTAGCAAAGTATAATGCAAGCGATACAAAAGTAGACCCTGTTGCTAAGTACCTGTAAACAATTTATTACATTTTAATTCTTATCATCCAGCGACGCAAGCTAAGTAAAAAAAAAAGGGCGGGTAAGGTTAGGTATTTTGTTAAAATTCGAACCTTAAATGCGTTGACGGAGTATTTTTGTTGGGATATAATTTGTAAACAGACATTTTTTATTAAATTAATAATTAAAACTCGACGTCAATTATTTTAGACTTTGTATTATTTAAATATTAATTATTATTGATATTTTATAGTAAACGAGTGTAAAGAAAAATGGAAGAACCTCCGTTCCGTATTTGTCCGTCATATGAAACCCCCTGCCAGTGGTTCCAGTTCCAAAAGTAAAAAACCATATTATTTAACAGAATACATGCAATTTGCGCTTCCATTCATAAGAGCATTGGGTACGCCAGTTGGAAATTTATCTGATTGCCCTCAACAAAGTCCAACTGAGCTAGCACAAGATTCTGAACATCAGACCCAAAATGAAATATACAATGACGAAGAAAATGAAGATTTTCAACTATCACATGTAGATAACGATCTGTCACCACCAAACTGTCCTACCCAACTACCATCATGTCAACAAGAACAACAAGACAATGTTTCTAATGAAAAATCTTTAAGTGACACATATAAAATACCTATAACTCCGAGGAAAGGAAAATTTCAGAAGCGAGCAAATACTGATGTGGACAAATCCTTTATGGAATACTTAAATATGAAAAAAAAAAAAATAGAAACAACTCCTAATGAGTGCAACCAACAAAAAAAAATGTTTCTTCTGAGTTTGCTACCCGAGATTGAACCCATGACAAACGCACAAATGAGTTCATTTAGGCGTAGAGTTCTGCAGCTTATTGATGATATAATGAATCCTGCTCCATATCTACAACTCTCTCTACCACCAACTTATCAACACACACAAACAAGCTCTCTTATGTCATCACATTCACCACTAACTAGTACAAGTACAGACCATTCTCCTCAGAGTAATTCTACCTTCAACAACCCAATGTCAGTAGAAGAGATACAGCATAACGACTCAGAAAGCTTATACTACCAAGTCGTCCGTGATGCTTTGACCACCGATAATATAGAATAACACAGTAATATAATATAAAATATACTATTAATATTAATTTTAAAATATATTATTAAACATTACTCATTATATTAAATAATAAAATTGTATTTAAAGGCAATATATACAATAAATACATAATTTAAATATTATTCTTACCTTAGTGTTATCAATAGTCTTTCTTCCGGGCACACACATTCCCTCATATTAGTGTCTGTGTAATGAAGAGCAGGACAAATAATTTCTTTTAATTGAAGGTAAGTTTCTTTTTTCATTCTGTAGAATGCAAGAAATCGGGAGTCACTTTCCTGTAATTCCTTAGCAGCAACAAATAGTCTGCAGTTAACATTTTTTTCAATATAAGGATTGATCCAATATTTTCTTCTGCGTTTGTTTAAGTGGTGTTTATAGTAATGATAAAGAATAATTTCTTCATCGCTACTCGAATCACTACTAGACATTATAAAAAATGTATTTATCTTAATTTATTTACTGTATAAATATCAGTGTACACATGTAATACAAAAAACTGAACTGTACTGTCGAAATAGTAGGGCGACACTAGCTTAAAAAACTAGAAACAAAAATTTAGTATACTGTGTGTGAAGATAACCGGCAACTGTAGTTGCCTAGTCGCCTAGTCTCCTAGTATCTAGGTGATTGCAGTTTCTTTTGAGTATCCCCGTGTGAGGAGGGCCTTATGCGCCGCGGTACTATTAGCAAGATTAGCAAACAGAGTCATTCCAAAAATGCAATTAGGCATCACCAAAAATTAATTATTTTTGGTCCGATTCAAACATAGTGCTAGCGTGGATATCGTCTCAGTCGACAAAGTGGCGTACGTTTGTTGCCCATAGAGTGGGAGAAATACAAGAAAAAACATCCGTAGCCGATTGGGCTCATGTTGACACGAAAGACAATCCAGCGGACATTATTTCTAGAGGTTGTTGTCCGTCAAAATTAACCGACATGCCGTTGTGGTGGTACGGTCCCGATTGGTTAATAAAAGACGAAAAAGATTGGCCCAAATCAAATAAAAACGAAAAAAGTTTAAATATAGAAATACCCGAAGCTCGGTCAGTGACCTTATCTGCCGTCGACGTAATGCCGCAATATCCGTCATTGATAAACCGGTTTTCGTGCGTAAATAAATTAACACGTATCGTAGCATACTGTTTACGTTTCGGTTATAATAGTTTGCGTAAAAATTAAAAACTCGACGGCGTACTTAGTGTGGAAGAAGTAAATAGGGCACGAACATCAATAATAAAATGTATACAGAAGGAAGCATTTTCACAAGAAATTAGAGATTTGACCAATTTGAATAAAATAGCTGTATCAAGCAAGTTGTTTCAACTATGTCCGTTTTTAGACGAACATAATGTTTTACGTGTAGGGGGAAGACTGAAAAATGCCACTACGTTAGACGTACAACAACGTTATCCAATCGTGTTGCCGGCGAAGTGTCATTTTACACGATTAATATTTAAGTACGAACATGAGCGATGCATGCACGGCGGTCCGCATGCAACACTATGTTCGGTACGATCGAGATACTGGCCATTAAACGGACGAAATTTAGCCAGAAGTACAATACACGAATGCGTAACATGTTTTCGTTATAAACCGGTAGTCGTGCAGCCGATTATGGGTAATTTACCCATGGAACGAGTAGAACCGACGCGCGCATTTTTACGTTGTGGTATTGATTATGCGGGTCCTTTTATGATTAAGACAAGTATGCGCCGAAATGCTCCGTTAGTAAAAGGGTATGTATGTATTTTTGTTTGTTTTTCAACGAAGGCAGTACACATCGAACTAGTCGGAGATTTGAGTACAACAGCATTTATTAACGCATTAAATCGATTTTTTGATCGACGAGGAAGAAGTACAACTATTTTTACCGATAACGCGACTAATTTTGTCGGGGCAAATCGTAAAATGAAGGAATGGAGCGATCTATTTAACTCAGAACAACATAAAAAAAAGGTACAAGAAGCTTTAGCAGACGTTGGTGTCCAATGGCGATTCATACCCCCGCGGTCGCCGCACTTTGGAGGATTATGGGAGGCAGCCGTCAAGTCGATGAAGCATTTACTACAGAAAACTGTAGGGAA
Source organism: Myzus persicae (assembly GCF_001856785.1). Lineage (NCBI taxonomy): Eukaryota > Metazoa > Arthropoda > Insecta > Hemiptera > Aphididae > Myzus > Myzus persicae. The sequence continues at coordinate 17,907 of NW_019100940.1, read as the reverse complement.
CGCTCACTTGTATTTTGAGGAACTTAGTACTGTGCTTACGCGCGCTGAACCCTGCCTAAATTCCCGACCTATTACTCCTATGTCATGTGACCCAAATGACATATCCTTTTTGACCCCAGGTCATTTCCTTATAGGCGATTCACTCTTATCTATACCAGAACCCGACTTGTCAAATATACCGATAAGTCGCTTGACGCGATGGCGAAAAGTAACACAATATTCGCGAACTATTTGGCAAAAATGGAGTCGTGAGTACTTGAATCAGCTCCAAGAGAGAAAGAGGTGGGCTGGTGCCAAGGGACCTAAACTAGAAGTGGGTACTGTAGTATTAATACGAGAAGATAACATCCCTCCGTTAAAATGGCGTTTAGGTCGAGTTATAAAAATTACTGCTGGCAGTGACGGGGTGGTGCGAGTCGCTGAAGTCCGCACGTCGACGGGACAGTTTACACGGGCAGTTCGAACATTATGTCCTTTGCCATTTAAGGGAAATAATATAGATTAGTTATTTGAAAAATTTGTCGGTATGCTTAAAATTGTATTGTTAAATTTAGAATCTATGTATATTAATTATTACGAAATGTATTTCTTGTAAAATTGTAATATTGTTTTTTTTTTTTATTTAGATTATGTATTTGTAAACGTAAAGTAGAATTGAGTTATTCCTGTCTTTAATATCAATTCAACTTAAAAAAAATTTTTTTTTTTTGCACATATTTTATTTTATTATTTTGAAATCAATGTTTCAAGGCGGGCGGCATGTTGCGTACCTAGTAGTGTGTAACTTACTATAAATATATTTCATTATCAATCATATTGCCGCGACGATCTACGAAGTCGTGATCGACGCGTTATCGATTTACCTAGTCGTCGTCAGTCGCTTGAAAACCACGGAAAGCACACTACGAAGTGCGCAACGCGTCCTCCGTGCCGTTCACAAAATTATATATTTTCTAAATAGTTTTTTTATAATCTTAGAATACAGTCCACACATTATTATGTACGAATAATTACGGTTTTCTTATTTATTTATCCTTGCTTACCACGTCCCAACATGTGTATTTAATAACTCTTCGTTTGTATAAAATTGTTTTAATTGTTTTTCAGTGGCAACATTACAACAGAAATGGTATAAATTGCCCAATAATTGTATTCCCCTTTTAGATCGTTTATTCTCGTTAAAGTTGTTTAATAACCTATCCGACATATCGAAGTAATTTTCATTTATATTTTCATTTATGGTTTTCAGTAGGGTTAAAATTTGTTGAGTTATTTTACATTAATTTGAATCTTTGTCTGAACAGTATTTTTGTATTTGAAAGACATTGTTAGTTGTTTCTCCGTCATCTTTAATTTCTTGAGTATATATTAAGGGTATGCTTTTGTCGTACATAACTGCATCCTGTACTTCGTCGAAAAATGCACCCGACGAAACAGTTATATCCATAATTTCCTCCGTTATTCCATATGCCAATATTTGAATTAAGAAAAATAGTTTTAACATGAACATCTAAAACAGCATAAGGTTGTCATATTATTTTTTTTTTTTTTTTATTATTATTGTATTTATTTATTTATTTATTATTTTTCTTTTACTATTGTTTTTATTTATTTATTTATTTATTTTCTTTTTGAATCTGGCTAAAACTAATAACAATTAGTATTAATTAACTTATTTCAATTATTTGTGTTTTATGGTCATTATTTTAACCATGTAATGTATACTTATAATTATATTATAATATTATTTAATATAATCCTAAATGAAATTGTATACAATAGTAATATGCTACCTTGATATTTATATTAAGAATTATTTGTTATCATCAAGTTGGTCTCTCATGATAAGGCTTTATTCTGTTTACATGAATAATGTCTACTGTTGGTTTCCCTCTTAAGGTTAAGGCTATTTTATAGTTAACGTCAGATATCTTTTCTATGATTTTAAAAGGGCCTTGGAATTTATGAGCTAATTTCTTTATTTCCCCATATTTTTGGGATTTGATGTCTATAAGTACCATTTGCCCTGGTGAGTAACTTACTGTTTTATGACTTTTGTCGTAATATGATTTTTGTTTATCTTGTTCTGTCTTTATTAATTTGGGTAATTCTTCCCTTATTTTTTGTAATTGTTCTATTGCTTCTAATCTATTGTATGTTGTGTCAAGAGGGTAAATTTTGTTGTCTATTGGTTGGTTTGCTTCAGTTCCGAACATTAGAAAAAATGGCGAGTGTCCTAATCTTGCATGTGGATAAGTATTATATGCAAACACTACCATCTTGTAATAAAGTGCCCAATTTTTCTGATTGTTGTTGACATAATGAGTTAAACAGTTGCAAATAATCTTATTCATTAGTTCTGTCATACCATTGCTTTGAGGGTGATAAGATGTCGAAAAAATTTGAGTTATACCTAATTTTTCACATATTCTTTGGACTTCAACATTTTTAAAATGTGTCCCTCTATCGCTTACGAAATACTTTGGTGTACCATAAGTAGTAATGATGTCTAAGAGAAAGTTTATTGTTGACGCTGCATCTGCGTTCTTAACTGCTTTAGAAAAAACCATTTTAGTAGCGTTACATGTCGCTACAATTAAGTATCTTTTCCCTTGAGATATAGGTAATGGTCCTAAGTAATCAAAACAGAGCCTTGAAATAGGTTTTGTATCAATTAATGGTATTGATTGTAGCAAGCCAGGTTTTTTTCCATTAGGATTTTTAGAAAGTTGACATGAAACACAAGTCTTTATAAATTTGTTTGTATCTTGTATTATTGTTGGCCAATAATATTTTTTCTTTAATTTCGCTAACGTTTTTGTGATACCGAAATGTGCTGATAACGCTGATTCATGGTATGACTTTAAAATTACGTTAATTAATGTTTTTGGTATTACTAATAAATCTTTTATTCCGTTAGGTGACCAGTCTTTAAAGAATAAGATATTGTCTTTGATTAAAAACTGTCTTGATTTTCTTTTAAATTTAGGATCATTCCGTTTATTGCGGAAATTATACCTTTGCAAAATTCGTCTGTTGATTGATTTAGCTTTAATCTTTCCAAATTTATAGAATCAAAATGTAGGTCCTCTTTGTTATTTTCTTCTAGAATGTCTTTGGCTAGCAATGTGTCTACCGGGTAACGAGACAGGCAATCAGCCGCTTGGTTACAAAGGCCTGGACGATGTTTTATTTCTAAATCAAATTCTAGTAATTTGAAAATAAATTTTGTTATGCGAGATGACGGGTTTTTCATTGTTTGGTAATATTGTAAACTTGAATGGTCGCTAAATACTGTAACTTTTCTGCCTAATAAGTATTCCTTGAAATAATTTACCGCAAACACAACTGCTGACATTTCTAATTCTGTGGTAGTAAAATTTTTTTCGCCGCCCTTTAGTTTTCTGGACGCGTAAGCTATAGGATGTCGCTTTCCGTTGTTATCACTCTGTTCTAGTATTCCCGATAGTCCTTCAAAGGATGCATCTGTGGTCACAAAAACGGGGTATTCGTCCTCAAAGTGTGCAAGTACTGGTGCAGTTATGATAGCATTTTTTAATATATTAAAAGCTTGATCTTGAGATTTGTCCCAATGAAATTTACTATCTTTCTTTGTCAGGTCGGTTAAAGGGCCAGCAATTTTTGCATAATTTTTGATATATTTTCTATAGTAGCTGGTGAGTCCTACAAATGCTCGCACGTCTTTGATTTTTCCAGGTATAGGAAAATTTGTTATCGCCTTGATATTTTTTTCAAGTGGTTTTATTCCTATATTAGATACTTTATGGTCTAGTAATTCTATTTCGGTACCTAGTATTGTACATTTGTTTGTTTTTAATTTTAATCCTGCCTCGTCTAGTCTGACAAATATTTCTTCTAATCTGATTAGTGCTTCTTCGAATTTATTCCCGAAGCAGCATATATCATCTAAATACGCTATCATAGTTCTATATAAGAAGTCACTGAATAAGTTGTTTATAACTTTTTGAAAAATAGGGCCTGAATTTTTGAAACCTTGAGGAATTCGTTTAAAATGATATAGACCAAAGTCAGTAATAAAGGCTGTCTTATTTCTATCCTCTTCTTTTATTGGTATTTGAAAATATGATTGAGCGAGATCTAAGGTACTGTAATATTTAGCTCCCTCTAAGCTCCTAAAAATATCCTGCGATCTGGGTATAGGGTGTTTATCACTAATAGCTATGTTATTTAATTTCCTATAGTCCACTAAAAATCTAAATTCGCCTTTTTCCTTTTTGGGTATTAAAAATACAGGGGCTGCATAATTGCTTCTGCTTGGTTCGATAATGTTTGCTTCGACCATTTGATTTATTAATGTTTTTAGTTTTTCTCTTTGATTTGGGGGTGTTCTGTACGGAGATTGAAATATAGGTTTATCAGATTTTAATTTTATTTCACATGGTTCAACATTTGCACACCCAATATCTAGAGGGTCTGATGTGAATAAATGCTTGAACCTATTTATTAATTGTTGTGCCTTTTTACGTTGTTCATAATTAAGTTCATTAGGTAGCCTTATTATTGTTCCTTGTTTATCCGTTACTTTAGTCACTGTTGTATTATTGTTGTTGATATTTTGATTTACCGTGTTAATTTTTTTTATTACGTATTCATCACTTTTAATCGTATTTAATTCAGTCGCTGTCGCAATAACCATATTGCTTGGTATATTACTATAATTATTAGAGAAATTGTATAATATTACTTCGTCATTACTATTTAATAATCGTGTTTCAAGATTTATATTTTTATTACTGTATAAGCGTTCAATTGGTTTTATCATGTATTGTATTTGTCTGTCTTGCGTTTTTGTAAACACTTTTAATATTGACCTAGTCTTGGGAGCTATAGTCATATTTTCGTTAGATATAATTTTAATAAGTGTCTTTTTTTTTACGTCTGAACAATTTTTAGGTTCCATAGAATCGATTTTTAAGTTGATATTATATGTGCTATTGTAATTGTTCCAAACATTGTCCATTAGTATGGTGTCACCATTTAACTTTAAATATTTTTCTTCGAAATTTATGATTAAATTATTTTTAATGTGGAAATCATTTCCTAAGAGTATTTTACAACTTAGCCCATTGATCACGAATGCGTCTATCATATATGTTACGTTGTTTATTTTAATTTTTAAATCAATTTTTCCTAACTGTTCAAGTTCAGAATTATTTGCTCCTGTTATTTTAATTTTTTCTTTTGCTTTAATTAGGTCTTTATTGCTTATTAAAGAATAGTCTATACATGAAAGATTTGATCCGGTGTCTATAATTGCGTATCTTTCAACATTGTTAATATTTATTTTTATAGATCTTTGTCTGCGTTCCACATCTGAATGTTGATTATTAATATTACTGTTGTTATTATTATATATTTTAATATCAGTTATGTTTTTATGCTGATTTAATGGTTCTTTCGAGTCATTGACTAAGGTCAGTTCATCGTCTTGTATACGTCTGTTACGGTACTGTCTAACATAATCTCCACATATTTCGCAAAACATAATATCTCCCCCCTTGCTCCAAAATGCTTCGTCTTCATTTTTGTTTAAATCATTCTGGGAGGTAGTTAATCTTTCGCAATCTTGACAATATTGTGAGTACCAAACTGTAGATTTATCAATTGGTTTGTCTTTATTAATAAAGAAATCAGTATTGTTGTTTACTATTGGATTTTGTTGTGAAATTTTTAAACGGTCAAAACTCTCGCATAAAAAATGGTCTATGTGTTTTTCGATAGTGTAGAAATCGGGGAAAACTGTATTAATTGTTAAATTGTTGAACTTGCATGGATAGCTTGTTTCAGTGATAACTCCTGGAGTCCAGTGACAGTTTTCATTGAATATACCAATATCTTTTCTATTTAGTTTCCAGTATACTATGGCGTTTTTATAGTCTGATGTTTCGTGTATTAGAAATAGATTCATATTGAATTGGTCACAAATATATGCCAAGTCGTCATCTTTAAGGTAGTACCCTGATTTGCAGTTTGGAATATTAAGCATATTTAGTATATCTATTGTCTTTCTGTGAATACCATGTTGTTTTAAACAAATACGTAATGCGTGGGCACCACAATCACCGTCGCTTGGAACGTTCTCGGATTTCACGAAAGAACCGGCAGTGTTTTCTATTTCAATTTTTAATTTTTCATTAACTTCATCATCAAAATTTTTACCTAATGCAGTGTTTGTAATCTGTAAGTCATTATTTTCAAGGTCAATAATTTGTTCGTTTTTTTCTTTTTCTGGTAGTAAGCATATTATAATCTTTATTGGTGAATTTTGGAAAATAAACTTTATCATAGTCGAAATAATGTTCCACTTCTTTTTATTCGAATCAGTGCAAATTTTGGGTAGAGCTAATATTTTTATTTTATTGTTTAAACAAAATTGCTTAGTATTTATTAACGTACTAAAAATGTCAGAGTAAGTGGGTTCATCGTTAAACCTGTTTTTTGTAATTAGATACAAAATCCATTGATTTTTGTTTTTTAGGTAAGCTACTTCCGTGATTTTTTTTTTTTGATCAATTAGTATGTTTACGTTGTTGAATTTATATTTAAACTGTAATGCGATTCCTTTTGACATAGCCAGGCATTTACTAACAGTGTCCAATTGCAATGTTGGTTGGTAATGAAAAAATATTTATTGCGTGTTCAGCGTAATCACATGAGAACTTTATTCTGTCATTGTTGCAAAATAAAAATTTTTGAAATTCATTTAATTTATTTGAATGATTTAGCGTAACAATATTTTCTATTAATTTTTCGTTGTCATAATTTATTTCTTTAATAGGAGGTTTACCTAAATGTGTCGATTCGTACCAATTTTTAACAAAACTTAAATAATTATTCTTTTCGCTTTCCTTGCCTTTGTCATATTCATATGAGTTAGTCTTATAGTTAATATTATTTTGTCCCCGAGTTAGGTATTCCGAATTGTTTCCTTCTAACTCGGTATTTAATCGTTTTTTTGATTTATACATTTATCTGCATAGTGTCCCCTTTCATTACATTTGTAACAAATAACTCTGTCAAATTCTTTTTCATAGCGATGTTCTTTATAATGTTCTGGCGTTTTATCCCGACTATTTTCTCTGCTATAACGTCTTTTTGCGTCATTTTTCCTACACTCGTTGTCGTAGTCATCCCTCCTTGATCTATCGTTACCTCCTTTCTGTTCATAGTTTTTATAATCGTAATTATAATATCTAGTTCTGTTGTTATCTCTGCTTCTATTAGAACTTTTGTCATGTCCACTTTCCCTTACATCATAATTTCTATCCCTAGAGTAAGATCTGTCTCTATTCTGACTTTTATCAAACCTGTCATTTTGTTTATTAAAATTTTGGTCATAACTGTTGTTTCTATAATAATTATGTCTATTAATTTTATCATAGTTTTGGTCAGTGCTCAATTCTCTGTTTTCTTAAGTTGATTTATTCGGATAGGGGCTATTGTTTCGATATTTATAACGATCTGAGTTTCTATCATAATCTCTTTCTCTCTCTCTGTTTTTTGAGTTATCTCTAAAACCTCTATTAATATTCCTGTCATTACTATTTTCTCTGTCTTTTGAATTATCTTTAAAATATACCTTTTTCATGGAGTTGCTTAATTGATCGATTTTCGCACTTAATTCTTCAACCCGGTCCTTCGAATATTTACCTATTTGCATTATTTGTTTATTTAAAATATCTGTGTATTCATTTAAACCTGGAGGGGCCCTAGAATTTATTCTAAACTGCATGAGTTCGTATTTTTTTAAATTGTCTTTAATTTTGATTAAGTTACTATTATCGTGAAGAGAAATAGCGTTTAAAACTGGTTCTTTCAGTCCTTTTAAAATATATGTGCATAATATGTCTTCCTCTTTCATATTTCTTTCAACTTGCCTACATAAGTTTTCAATATCTGTTACAAAGCTCATAATTGTTTCTGTATCTTCCTGTTTCCTATTTTCTAGTTTGGTTTTTAATAAGATAGAGTAACCGATCGGTTGGAACTCATTTAAAAATTCGTTTTTTAATTCTTCCTAAGACCAATGCTCCTTAATGCTTTCTAAATTTTCCAAAAATGTACCTGCTGTGTCTTTTAAAAATATAGATAAAAATTTTACTTTATCATTATTGTCCCAGTTATTTATCAATCCTGCCTTTTCGTATTGTTTAAAAAAAAGTTTTATGTCTCCTTGACCTGAAAAGTTATCTGGTTTTATAATCATATGTTTGTTTCTGTCCATTTTATTAATTATAGGTGGTTGATCTGTTGTCTTTATTTCAGATATAGGTTTATTCAAAAAGGTATTATTTAAGTTGGATTGTATATAGTCTGTTTTTATTAACTCAATGTCTTCGTAAATATTTTCCTTATTATTGGTTTTTACGCCAGAGTTTATATTATTATAATCGTGATTAATGTTTTGGTCTATTATATTTAGATATAATTGGTTACTGGTATTTAAAATTGTATCAGTTTGGGCTGATGATTTATTTGCATTAATTTTTAAATCGTTGTTAGTTTGTAATATTTTTTTTACTATTGTTTCAGAAGTTCCTGTATCCTCGTTATTCGATTCTGTAATTAAATCACCTGTATCAAGTCCTATTAGTAAATCTTTAATTTCAAATTTATTATTAAATGATTCAATCTTAATAGCTTTTTTTTCTCTTTCAGTTAGATTATCCTCAATATCGTCTAATTCTACAACCCCTTTATAGTATTTTGATAATCTAGACCTCAGATTTTCAACAGTTCCCGTGCACTTTAATTGTTTGGTTGTGCATAAATTAATAAGATCCGGTTTTTTGAGTAAATAAATTTCAGTTAGTTTGGATATTTTTAAATTTAAATTTATAGGATTTTCGTCACTCATATCCTAACAAGCTAGTAAAAAGGATTGGTTTTAAAGAACATAGTTTTTATTGAAATAAAATAATTAAAATTTTATATAATTATAGCTTAATAATACATAATTTTATACAATTAGATATTTAGCAAAATTAAAATTAACTAACTTAGTATAATTAGAAAAAGGAAAAGAAAAATTTATTTTTGAAGAAAACTGATAAATTTGCTAAAAAATTAATCCAAATGCGTATCCTACATCCTAATGCGTATATTATTTCTAAATTATAATTGTATAATGTATATAATAAATAGTTTCTCACCTTAGCGCGTTCGTGTGCAAATGCACGGTAAGGCAAAACTGTACTCACACGGTACAAGCGTTGTCTTTTCCGAAAGACCAAAAAAAAAATCGAACGCGTACGTATTCTTCACTCGGTATACTCATACACAAAATCGCGTCCTGGGTTACTCCACCCAAAACACTTGAACAAATTAATTTATCTTAACTTCCGAAAAACTCAAAAAATTTTCTGCGCCTCAGGTTACTCCACCCGAAACACACACAAATTGTCGTACTTCGACTTAAAAGGTATAGTGTGCCAAGGGAACTTTACCCAGACCACACGAAAAAAAAACTGTTGTACTTCTTGTACATAAACACTTCAAAAATCAAACGTGCCAAGTGCCAAGGTTGAGGTACCAGGGCACAAACACAAAACAAAACAAAAAAAAAATGTATAAGACCGCAGATAAGAACCCCGTTGGGCGCCACTGTCGTATACCCACTTTTCAGTGGTATACCTCTACCGACGTTTGAGGAACCAAAAGACCATAAATTAACCGGTTACAGTTTGGCACTCAAAAGTCGATATCGTTACTTTAATGCTTAGACTTTCAATCCTCAACGACCATAAATTAACCGGTTACAGATCAGATTGAAAGAATACAATAATGTAAGATTACCTTTACCGTNAAAAGTCGATATCGTTACTTTAATGCTTAGACTTTCAATCCTCAACGACCATAAATTAACCGGTTACAGATCAGATTGAAAGAATACAATAATGTAAGATTACCTTTACCGTTTAAACCTTAAATCCTCAACGACCATGAATTAACCGGTTACAGATTAGATTTTAAGGAGTACGGCAAATTGCGTGGCTACTCAAACAAAACAAATGATTTCTTGGGTCGGAAACACCTTTATTCTTTTAAAAAAAACAATTAAAAACATAAATGAATAGTCCGTACAGTAACCGTCCGTGTCAACGTCGATCGCACGCTCTCGACAGCGACAACACACCGGCGGCGACGGGGACTGCCCCTTCCCTGCCCGTGCGGCCGTCTTATATCTATTTGATTTTTGTCACCTCAGCACATTTTGCTTCACAGGCCTGACCTATCCCAAAATCTTACTTGCTAAAAATATTCCCACCTATGTAAAATAATTATTTCGACAACTGTCTACAGTATACGACACACGGTTTTTGGTAATGAGTTGCTGTTGCTGTATAATACACAATAATAATGACACAAATATAAAAAATCACAGCAACACAAATGTATAAAATATAATATAATAAATAAATCAAAGCCCTTATGGCTATAACAGTATAATATTAAAATATAAATTAGCCCTTCTGGCCCAACAAAGGAAAATATGAAATATTATAATTGATTATAATATTAATACGCAGCCTTTATGGCCAACTGGAATAAATTACAATAAATAGTAGCTATTGAGCTGTTAGCTTATATAAGATAAGTGTGAAATACAAAAAGCATACGTGGCCCTTCTGACACACGATACTATAATAATAAGAAAATATCTGCGGTCCTTATGACTCAACAGATTCAAATGTATAATAAATAACTAATAAAATAATAAAAAAAAACTCACAGTTTGTGGAGCGCAGACTGGCCAGCTGGTCCTGTACCTATGCTATAATACGAATAATAATAACACACACAAACAATAATATAATAATTTACCAAATGATATATAAAAAAACTCAGGCGATTAGCGCCTACGATATAATAAATAATAATTTAACCGGCGATTCGCGCACGGCAAAAATACAATGAGTATTGATAACTGGACCAATATAATAATAATGCCCTTATGGCTCACAATAATAAAAGATTACAAATTTCATATATATGCCTAGGTGTATATTATACTCGAGCCTGGTCACTGGCACGACCAAATGGAAAATTGACACCTTGGCCGTGTTAAATAATATTCGCGTGGACGGCGCGGCGGCGTGCGATAACGTTTAATCTACATATTATATAATAATTCACAATCACATAATTAATACACAAAAACAATGAAACAAAAATAAATAATTAAAAACGTGATGATGTGTGTGTGACCAGCTATTCTCTATATCAATATTGTTGCGCGGCAACATCAGTTTTAACCAAATTGTTGAAATCAAGTATTGCCGTATTGGTTGTATCAGAAAGTTAAATTATTTTTCGATGGTTTGACAATTTATCAAATCTAAGAACAATTATCCAACCATAAAAAAATGTTTACATTTTTTGTCATGTATAAACACAGTCAACTGTATTATGGTACGATTTTGTATAAATATTATTAACACTATATGATTTGTTTACATTTTGCTTTACCTTTATTTTAAAACGTTTTGGAATATTGCATGCTACTAGTTTGTTGGCATTTATGATGAGTACTGTTTGTGTATTACCTTTAGTGACTAGTGCATGAGCATGAGTTAATTATTTAAAATAAAAATGTTGCGCATGCTATAATTTAACTATTGAAGTTTGTTGTTGATGTTGTAAAAATGCATGCTATTTTTTTATATATATTGCAGGACATAATTAATTTAATGTTAATTTGGATTTAGGTATAATTGATGAGAACATAATGGATACATTCAATTCTTCATCCATTCATATAGAAGACAATCTTGAAGATTCTATGGCAATGAACATCAGTATTGCTAAAAGTAATGATTTTTTTTTTTTACTTAGTATTTTTAGTAAAATTTATTAACACAATTATTATTATTATTTTAGGTGTAACTATGCCTGCATCTGGAGATCCTGAAGATTCTTGTGCCATGGATATTAGTCTAGTAGGAATAAGTGAAAGTATAATGCATTCAAACCCAAGTGTGTCTGATGAACTAAGAAATGAAGGTAACTATAAATGTGTTGAATGTTGTTTTATTATTAATCAAATTTTGATTTTAGTTTTCAGTGAAGGTATTTCATTGTGTCAACCTAATCAAAGCAGAAAAAAACAAAGTTAAAGGTGTGTTGGCAAAGATGAATATGTTTAGAAAATCACAATTGACTCCAAGGAAAAGTCTTCTATATGATGCTGTCAAAATCTATAGACAAAAAAATTTAGTTGTTCACAAACGATACACAGAAACTAGAACTCGACTAAAAATAGCTGATAAATTTATAAATACTAATAAGAAGTCATGTGCACTAAACCAGTTCACTAGACAATTTATTGAATCTCAAATTCGAATGCAACCGCAGAATAGATGCCGCGTGGAAGACGTTTTACTGTAGATGATAAAGTGTTTGCACTGTCTCTGTTCAAGCAAAGTGGAAAAGCGTATAAAACACTTTCAAAAGTCTTTGCTCTTCCTTCCCGGAAATCAATCATGGATTTATTGAATAAAATACCGTTCGATACAGGAATTAATAAAAGAATATTCGATCATTTAAAAACTGCAGTTAAGAAATTGAAAAATAAGCTAGATCGTTATTGTTCAATAATTTTTGATGAAGTATCAATTTCTTCATCATCGCAGTTTACAGAAAAAAATGGAAAAGTAATTGGATTTGAAGACCTAGGTAACGATAATTGTTCACCAAAGTTTTCGGATAAAGCACTTGTTTTTATGGTGAGAGGACTCAGATAAAAGTTCAAACAACCGGTTGCTTTCTATCTGACCAATAGTAACATGAACAGTCTTAATCTATCAACTATTCTGAAAGATGTTATTAAAGCAGTGCAATTAACAGGCATTACTGTAATTTCTACGGTTTGTGATCAAGCCCCATCCAATGTTGCTGCTATCAATCGGTTAATAAAAGAAACTAAAGATAATACTAATCTTAAAGAAGGGGGAAAAATGATGTATTTGGTTTTGTAATTGGGGGTCAAGAAATAATTCCACTTTTTGATGTCCCACATTTGCTGAAAGGTCTTAGAAATAATCTTATAACTAAATACTTAAATTTCACATATGAAAATGAACAGAAAAAAGCATCGTAGAAACATATAATTCAATTCTATGAATTTGATAAAAATCAAAGTACAGAGGGAGACCGTCTTGTACCTAAGCTCTCTGACTCTCATGTTTATCCAGGAAAAAAAATGAAGGTGTCAATTGCAGCCCAAGTCTTCAGTCAGCGTGTTGGAGCAATCATGAAAAGAATGGCCATAATGAATAAAATAATGTATTTATGAGTTTGCCTAAAGGTTTAAAATGCTTACCAATATAATATTTTAAAATAACATCATTTTCATTTAATTTAATGTGACTAAAGTTTTCTAAATAACAACTTTCACTTACAAGAGAATGCAAACTATCAGTATAAATTTGAAATTTAATGCTTATGTCATTAAGTTGTACATTTAGTTCTAAAGGTTTTATTGTTTCATTACTTGGTTCAGAAATTAATTTGAAATTGCCTGATACACCCAAAAAATGTCATCATCATCAGAACTATTACTTTTATTTTTTATATAATGAGTATTGTAAGTTTTATTTTTTTGATTAAATTTATTTTTAGTTTTACACATAGGAGCTAAATGTCCCACTAAATGACATAAATTGCATGTATAACCTTTGTACTTACAAGTTTGTACCTACAAAAGTTACAAGGTACATAATTACCTTTCATAATTTTTTTTTACAACCAATTGAAAAAAAGAAGTAATATCAGTATTCTTTGATTTAATTTTTGATGTTTGACAGGTATCTAAATGTCGCATCCAGTTAGTTTCATTGATATATTTTGTTTTTAATTTTCCGCAATCACACTTTTCAACCATCTTGAATGCGACGTTATTTATATTCTATCTATAAAAAAAAAAACACAAAAAACACAGTACCTATTTACCAGCTATTTATTATTAAATAAAAAATTAACAATTGATACCTAACTAAAATTAAATAAAATTAAAAATTGACATATTTAACAAACTATTGGTAATGTACTAATTATATAATACTTTAATTAATATTAGGTATAATTTATAATCGTAGGCAGGTACTTACCGATTTGACGGTTTAATGAATTTAAAGAAAAAAGGCTGCAGGACTGTCCAGGCTGGACTGTATAATCTGGACAAATCAGATGATTATATTTATTCTATGCACGCTCAATAATCAATACTCAACACTCAAGTGAACGGAATGAAATTACACAAAACAATAAATAAATTAACAGACAAACAGATAAACAGTTCATATTTTTACAAGTATTAACAGAAACACTTAACACTGTCACTATGGAATGGAAATATTACAAGGAATGACTGTAATAATATTGTAAAACTTAGGTTGATTTTGGTTATTTTTGGTCACACAATGACGACGACGTTATAACGTCGATTACAATATTTATTAATAATTTTAATAATATACTACCTATTATAGTACGCTAGGCACTAGGCAGTCTGAATTTGGTTGACCGTCACCCGTTTGTATGTGTCATACGTCATTTTCTGGTATGCAATAAAATTATAATACATTTCCGTCAGACATCGAGCACACGTTTATTTCTTTTTCGCATTTACCAATAATTATTACTATAGTGATTTGTGGCTATCCCCAGTCCCCACAATATTATCATTTGATTAATGATTTTCGAGTATTATATAAATTGTATACAAGTCGGGCTTATGACTACAACTATATAGGTACTGTATTTATGGCTGCATGTTACTTGTGTCCCAAAAAAAAATATATTTTTCAGGTAGTAAATTTGACCGGTAAGTTGCGTCCCGTTTTGTGGGACGCAAATCAGCCATATTATTACTATCAATATTATCTTCAGAAATCATTAAAATCGATAGTATCGTGTCACTAAAACCGATAGTTCATACATTTTAAATTCAGTATGATTCGATAATGATTTATTATGACAAAATGTTTAACATGCATTTTTTATTATTTTTTATTATATTATACTATTTTTATCATGACAAAATGTATAACATGAATTTTTATATTATTATTATTATTATTATTAATATTGCAATTGAATTGAACTGATAATTTATTATAACCATTTTTATATTGTTATTATTATAAATTAAATTTGTGTCATCAATGTACATTTTTATATCGATTATATTTAATTATACTTAGTCGCTGAAAAACCTGTGGACGCAATTCGAAATGCGCCGATTATTATATTATGTTAAGACACACTATAACGTAGGTGAATAATTCAATGCTCTACAAAATTATTTACAATATCATATATATGATCAATTCAGCAGTTGTCATTAGAATGCACTTATAAATTATAAAATTATTGAGTTGTACAAAATACTATATCATCAACAATTATATCATTTTCATTTATCAGTCGTTAATAAAAAATATAGGTCATCCAATTTTAAAGGTATACAACAAGTATAAATAATAATATCACAAAAGGTATAAATAAATTATGTAATTATCATTTATCAGTCATTAATAAAAAAAAATCATTATAATCATCTTTAAAACCATTCTTCTTCGGTTAGGTCAGCTAGGAGTAACAATTTCTGAAGTCGAGAGCTTGATAAGCGATTCCTGGCTTTGTTTATTGTTGCCCCGGCTTTTGAGAATAGTCTCTCACATGGGACAGGCGTTGCCATCATAGTGAAGTGATATCGATCTTGTTTGCATAACATTGGAAGCACACTTTTCATATCTTAGCATTGTTCGGTCAATCATATAATACACTGAATTCCAACGTGTTGGGACATCTAGTATTAGTTTCTTAATATTGCTTTCGGATATTCCAGCTTCAAATTGTTTTTTTCTTAAGGCGGCTCTAAGGGCCTGGTCACACTATAGCGGTTCCGCCGCGCGGTCGAAACCACGTTAGATTTTGCCGCGCGGTGTACACAAACTACACCAGCGCGGCAAAACCGCGGAAGTTTGTGTTCATTTATCATTTGGGAATTAGATACCATACACATCAGTTGTGTTAATTATACATTATAAATTATAAAATTATAAATATTTATTCTTTAAAAACTACACTAAACATGGATTATGATCATTATATGCAAGTTATGAAAGTTGTACAAGTTGCCAACTATTTTGGCTACTTAAACCCTCCGAAAAGAGATAGACGGTACTGGATCCATCCATTTAATACAACACGAGAAGAAACTAGAAGATTTTTGAATTTCTATGAAAAAATTAGATTAAATTCTGATAAATTTTTTACATATTACCGTATGTCGATTGCTTCATTTGATGAACTTATGATGAAAATTCGACCTTACATCACCAAACAGGAAACGAAATTTCGAAGTCCGATATGTGCTGAGGAAAGACTTACTTTGACAATCAGGTAAAATTTGTTATTAGCAATTAATGATAAAAAATATATATTTTTTTTTTTATCAAACCATGATAAATCTTTAATTTAAACCGAATCAATACATTTTCTTAGTATAATAGTTCAATTAAATAACAACTTATTGTATACATAACAAATATTAAAAAAAATATGATAGTACTTATTTCAAACAAACCCTTTAAAAAATAAAAAATAAAAAATAGTAATAATAACTTCAAATTAAATACGATCCCCTTCAGTATTTGAAGTTACAGGATTATTAAGTTCAGCTGGAAAAGTAGATGGGTATGAATAAGGTGGGAAGCTGGTTTGGAAATGTGGAAGAAATGCATTTGTAGGTTGATGAATTTGATGATTAGTCAAATGTTGTTGGTTAGAATAGTTGGTATAACTTGGAGCTGTAATAATTCGTTTGACTGCATTCATAAATTCAATTTTTAAATCCAACTTTTGGTGATCGTTCATTTTTTTTTAGATCTGGTAAAAAAGATAATAAAAAAGCTTTATCGGCATCGAATTCTTCGGGGGGTTTTAGGGGGGAATTTTTCATAAATTCAACCAGGGTATTTTGAAAGTCTACATTATTTTGATAATTCTTTTTTTTTCTGGTAGATACATCGGACGCCGGAACAGTCCCTTGTGATACAACATTTTCTCCATCAAAAATATCATTATTTGATTCGTCAAGGACGCTAATATTTTCGGGATTATCCATATTGCCGGTTGTCCTGAATTTAATTTAAAAAAAAAAATTAGAATACTAAAAAACATACTAAAAATATTGCATATTTTTCTTTTATAAAATTAAAAAGGTTGGAAAGTGAAAAAAGTTTAATCGCTATAAAAGTTGAATATTTTATACATTTTTTTAGTTTTAAATATAAAATAATTTTTTAATTTTGAATTTTATAAAAAGGTTGCAAAATGCATTTTTAAATGCTTATAAAAAAAAAAAATGTGATTATTTTTAATATTTTCAAATTTTCAAGCTTTTTACCCAATAAATATATTTTATTGATATTCATAGAAATAAACTAAAAAAATTGAAAACTGAAAATGTCCGTAAATATAGTTCAAAACAGATCAAAATATTTTGAAAATTTTATCGTGTATAGAAAATGCTAATATAAACAACCAGTGAAAATGTTAAGTATGTATAATTCAAATTTTACTCACTTTCGTTTTTTTACCACAGGTATCAGAAAAGATAGTACATCTCCGTATGCATATGTTTTTGTCGATTTAGCTTCAGATCCACTCTTTGTTTTTCTCGTCTCATTTACGGACCTTGTATAGTTATCTCTTATGTTCTTCCATTTTGATTTTAAATCTTCAACTGCAGTAAACGATGTTTATTTTAATTTAACATGTTATTAAAATGATAAAAAATAAATATAATATGCTTTATTTGTTTATTAAATATTCATATTTAAAATATACAAGATTAAA
>NW_019100939.1:3087-23975 GCF_001856785.1 Myzus persicae | reverse complement strand
AAATTAGGTATTATTAATTTATACAGAGTGAACCCGGAAATCTGTCACCAAACATAACTTTTTGTATCAATATAACCACGTTAAATGGTTACCTTTATAAAATCCGGACATTTTTCAAATCCGGACGCCAATCCGGACAGGTGTTTGAAATCCGGACTG
This sequence comes from Myzus persicae, assembly GCF_001856785.1. NCBI lineage: Eukaryota > Metazoa > Arthropoda > Insecta > Hemiptera > Aphididae > Myzus > Myzus persicae. The sequence continues at coordinate 23,816 of NW_019100939.1, read as the reverse complement.
TCCGGACGAAATCCGGACGTATGGTAACCCTACCTATAGTAGTATTTGTAAAGCTATTTATTTGTAAAAAAACATATTATTTAGGACCTAAGTCAGGGTGGTATAACCCGCGACCCTTGAATACTTTTTTTTTTGGTTTTTTTTCTTGGATCAAAATAAACCAATCAAATTTGAATTTAGTTACTTAAATATAACAAAATAAATGTTATTTTTCAATGTTTTATTAAATTCAAATTAGATTGGTATTAATTTAACCGGAAAAATTAATTACCAAGGTATAGTCTGTATAGATAAATGTAAAATGTAAAATTGCAGCCATGCACCAAGTTTATTAATTAAAGTACCTACCTAACCTTTATGATTATGCATCTATAATTTGAATGCATATTTTACCGTTTTGCAGTGGGTTGTAGGCTATTTTACAAAGGAAAACAAATACTCTGTGATACCATTTACTTGGATTTTAAACTGCGGCAATGTTAATTTATCTAAATGGCCAATATATGGTGTAGTGAACTCAATGATTATGGAAGCAACTTATCCAGAGTTAGATTGGCCAACTTTTCCAGTAAAAATAGTTTCACAAATTTTCAGTAAGTATCTAATTAACCATTGAATACTTATAATAGATCTTTTTGTTGTAACTTCTAAACAGTATTAATTTACTCACTAATCAAAAATAAATTTTATTATTTTTTACTTTAATACTTACCTACCTACCTATACATATGACATAATTTATAAATTTACCTACTGGTTAAAAAGTTTTAATACCTACATGTCAAATTAATTTTCAAAATTTAAGATTTTAATGAAAAACATTAAATATTTATAATAATATGTGCTACCTAGGTGGCTAAGTATGTCAATATGGTGTTAAAATAATGTTTACTAATTTCATTATATTTAATATACCTACTCCTTTGACCAACAATTTTTAATTTTGTAAATTGTAGACACGTTTGAGGATGCTAAGATGAAAGAAAAGGAACTATTCTTGTCTGCATCTGAATCCGAAAGTCCAGTGAAAAAAAAAAGAAAAAACAAAAAGGTTTATCCAGCAATAATTGAAAGTGAAAGTGACAGTGGTAAGTCTTATAATTTTAATTTTCCACTAATGGTAAATTATGCATAAGTTAATTTAATTAACATTCTCTAGTTATACTTAATAGTTAATATATTAAAATATAAAAACTTTGAATTAATATTATATTTTGATATTTTACTTTTCTTAAAATATATTTACTTTTATATTATTCCAAGGGTAAAATTAATTATTAAATATACATAAACATCTCATTTAAAATGATGATAGACTTAACTGTTTATGCCTACTTAGTACTTATTTTTTAAATACTACTTTTGCTTTACAGCCTGTAGCAGTACACACACAACTCCCATAAAAGTTATGAAAACAAACCAGGTAGTTGTAGACAACCAACAAAGTGGATCTTCTGCCTATGTTGAACTGCAGATGAATCAGATTTCTGATCAGTTATTACCCAACAACATTATTTCTTGTATGTATTAAATTGATATATAATTTACCGATGGTAGTAAAAATTAATAAATATGTTTAGCATCTATGAACACTTTGTATGGCACTGACGAATGTATCAACACTGATTATACTGCAGAGAAAGAAACAACAATGTTTGAATTAAACATTCAGAGTACAGATCATTCCATGTCAAGTATGTGTTATTTATAACATGCAGTTGTTTGAATTTTACCAAAATACTTGCTTAATTAATAAAATAATTTATAATTTAGGTGTATCAACAGAAAATCAAGAAGATTTAATTAACAAGAGTGATGACAATACGATTAACAATTTATTTAAAAATGTAATTTCTATATTGGCATACGTAAAAAGACTGGACAGTAAAATAGATTTATTAACTCAAAAAAATAATAATACACAGATAAGTGAAAATTTTAACAAAGATTTTGAGAAAATCTTTCCATTAAAATGTGTAGAAGCTGTGGACGACATGGAAAATAAATTAAAATCTGATGAAAACACTTCTGGTCAACTGGTATTTATGATATTATTATAATTAATGTTTTTATTATAATATTTAAGTTATTAAGATAATTATTTACTTTTATTGTTATTTTTACAGAGAAATCTACTGCAAAAAATTGGCGGCACAGGTCTGAAAAACTTTGTTAAAAGAGTTTTAGAAAGAATATTTACAAATGAATTATCCACAAAATATTCATGGACTGGGTTTAAAGATAATCACGAGCTTAGAACTTTAAAAATTATAAAAATCATGAAAGGTTACTTATATTATATAAATAATGATATTTTTCATGTTAATGCTAATGAAACTCACTATATGTTGTATAATTTTTAGATGTTGCCAATAGTACTTTTTCTGAAACTGAAGCTAATTTTGAAGCACACATTAAAGATTGGTTCCGTCACGGCTCTCAAAGATATGCAAGAGAACAACTAAAAGAATCTTCCTAAGCATTACATTTTACATTCAGTACATTAATTTTGTCATTCAGTATTTAATATTTATTACATTACCAATAGGTATTTTTAAAATTTTTTTTTTAATGGTTTATTTACATTCATTTTTTTAATTGTTATTATTATTAAGAAGAAGTTATTTTAGTTTAAACTTTAATAGATTATAAATGATCTAACTTTTATATAGTATTGCTCAAAAATGTACCTATATATTATTTTATTAATATTTTAAAAAATAATAACAAAAAGTTTTAAAAAATTAAAAATATTTAGAGAGAACACCCTTTTTACTTATACATTTATATTATTTTTTTTTTACATGTTTAATGATTATTAAAATAAAGAAGAAGTAATTATTATATTATAAATTATATTTTTGTGAGATTTTCAAACATCATTAGTACCTATAGGTAATATGTTAAATTGTTAATAAATAATTATGTTATATTTAAAGTAATAATAGTCAAAAAAGTTAAAAAAGTCAAAACGTTTGAACTTTACCTATTTTTAACTATCAACCCATCCATTCTTAAAGCAATATATGCTTCAAATTCTTAATCTAGTTGAATATATATTATATTTATATATACATAATAATACAAACCATGTAACGACCAATGCAAAGGTATTTGCATACAGTTTAAAAAGATATGTGATGGTGTTGAAACCAGATTAGAATGGAGAAGTGAACCTAGCTTATACAAGACAAGAATGGTGACATTGTTTTAGAAGCAAAGTTCCTTAACAGCCTGTTTTTATATTAAATAAATAGGTTTAAAAATAATAAATAGTGAAAAAATGTAATTATTACAATTTATAGCTGTTAATAAGGTTTTTATTTTTAAATCTATAGATATTTATTAGAATAATATAATCTAATAAATATATATATTTAGTAAATTATTTTATTCTAATGTATATTTTTGTAATCTCTATTAATTTTATTCTGATTAATAATTAAATTTTAGTTCCGAAAAAGGAAAGCCATTCATTCTATGACAAGAAGGCATTTTGCACGCTACATTCAAAATGATATATCAAATCAACTGTCATGCGTTAATCAAACTACAAACACTTATGTCAGATCACAAGAACCTGAAATGAACCCAATAACAGACAATTTAGATAATATTTCAAGCATGGGTTTACAAATACCAATTGCACTTAATTTAGCATCACCTGTTTTATCTGATAACTTTTCAAATGTAGTTAATTCTAAAGCTAGTTATTCTAACAATATTATTAGTAACATAAATGATAATGATTCTGTTGATGAAATCCCTTTAAAACAAAAATTGCAGCAGTGGATAAGTGATTATCATGTTTCTCATAACTGTGTTAATTCACTTTTGTTAATTTTGAGATCAGAAGGATTGAAATTACCTAAAGATGCCAGGACATTATTAAAAACACCTAAAGCTCGTGAACATAGCATAATAAATATTCACCCTGGATCATACATACATCTTGGGGTAGAATTTATGTTAACTAAAATCTTAACTGTAAATATTGATATTATTGAAAATAATACTACAATAAAACTTGGATTTAATATTGATGGCTTTCCTCTTACATCAAGTTCAAAATCAAGTTTTTGGCCCATTCTTCTAAGCTTTGTAAATATACCTCAGTTATTCAATATTGTAATACCAGTGGGTATTTATCATGGCAAGTTTAAAAAACCATCGTCTAGTCATGAATTTCTACAATATTTTACTTCTGAAATGAAAATAATTTTAACTAATGGAATATGTATAAAAGATAAATTAATGAAATTTGAAATTAGTCAGGTAGTGTGTGATGCACCCGCGAAGTCATTCATTTTAAATGTGAAAGGTCACAATGCCTATCATGGGTGTAATTCCTGTATTGTTGAAGGAACATATATTGATAATAAAAGGATGGCCTATCTAGATTTAAATGCCCCTTTAAGATCAAATCAATCTTTTCGAGACAAACAGGATTCATTTTATCACAAAGACTCCAGCCCCTTAGAGGAATTTCCAATTGATATAACTTCCACAGTGGTACTTGAATATATGCATAATATTTGTTTAGGGGTTATGAAAAAACTAATTGTATTCTGGGTAAAAGGTAAAAAACCTGTTCGTTTGGTAGATCCAAATGCTGTTTCAGAAGAATTGATTAATCTTAAATGTTATTTACCATCAGAATTTAATCGCTTGCCCAGATCACTTGAAGAATGTGAACACTGGAAGGCAACGGAATTTCGTACTTTCCTTCTTTATACGGGTCCTATTGTATTAAAAGGGAGATTGAAGAAACCTCTATTTAAACATTTTATGCTTTTAAACTATGCCATAAGACTTCTTATTTCTTCAGAAAATTGTAGTACCCATAATAACTTGGCTAAAAACATGTTATACAGATTTGTACATGAATATGGTTCTAATTATGGGGAAGGATATGTTGGATATAATGTTCATAGCCTGATACATCTAGCTGATTTTGTTTTAATACATGGCAATTTAGATTTATTTAGTGCATTCAAGTATGAAAACTATTTACAATTTTTAAAAAAAAGTTGTAAAAATGATAGATTTCCTCTCCAAGATGCATATAACCGCATCATGGAAAAAATTGACGTTCAAATTAATAAAACTATATCTCCAATAATATATCCAATATTGAAACGAGAGTCGAAGTGTAATACTAATTTAACTGAAACTATGTATGAAGAAGTTGCATTAGAAAAATTTGTGGTGAGTTCAAAAAATGTTAAAGATAAATATTTTATGTTGCAAAATAATGATATAGTTGAAATTACCAAAATAATAAAATATTTTGATGGTAAAATTAAAATTGAAGCAACTAAATTTAATTATTCACCCATGTTTGACTATCCATTTACCTCAGATATTACTAAAATATTTTATATCAAAGAAATTATTCCGAAAGTTCAACCAATTTTAATCGATTTAAACAGTTTAAAACATAAATGCTTTGTAGCACCAATAGATAATTGTAAATATATAGCTATTGCATTACTACACTCATCATAATGTATATTTTATATAATTTTATTAAAAATCAAAAAAAATTATCATACTCACCAACAGAGTCTCATTAGCTATTTTACCTAAGTAGAAGGTATCTTATAACTTAGAATAGGTAGTAATACCTATTATTTTATTATGTTAACGGGTATGTTACATATATTTATGTGATTATTTTCTTATTATTGGGTAGGCATATTTTAAATATATTATATTATAGGTAGGTATCATACATTTAAATATAATATTTATTTTTTGTTTTTATGATCAATTAATTCAATTTGTATTGTATAGGTACATAGAAAGCATTGTCTATTACTACTTTATTGTATATAATATATATACTTTTTAATATTAAATTATTAATATGTTTATATAATATTATCTATAACAATTACCCAGATAATTTGTTGTTTATTTTTATTTTTATAATAATATATAGTTAGGTAGGTACCTATATTATCAAATATAATTTATACCTAGTACCTACTCATATAAATTTTAATACAGAAATATCACAAAATGTTTTAAATTTTAAGTATCTTATTTTGTAACTATACATTTATATAATTAATAAATTATCTCTCTATCTATCAAAATGTATTTTATTGTATTAGATACTTATTGTGTTTAATCACTAATTTATTAGTATTATAGGTATAAAAAGGTAGGTAATTATAGTAATTATAGGTCTAGGTTGGTATATTATATTATTATAAGTACCTATATGATCAATTTATTTAATGCGGAAAAGTACGTAAATATTCTAATGCATTTCTATGGTAAATTGTAATTTTTAGGTACAACGTGTAGTGTGTACATTGTACTACACGAGTGACTATGAACTGGTTTTAAATACACCATAATTTTTTATAGATTCCATCTAGTTAGGGTGGCCCAATAGGTTAGGTGTTAGTGTTAGGAGCATAGGGTCTAGGGTTCGATCCCGTCTACGACAAAAAAAGTCCGCTGGCATCGACAATCAAATTTATTTTTTTTCGCGAACAATAATAATTTTGCGATTTCTATGTGATGTCGATGCGATGAAAATAAGTAGTCCCATGTATCACAACCAGGATGGCCCATGGATATTATATTGTGACCACACATGGACCATTATTTTGCGACGTCGCATGCAGTAACTTCGCGTGTCTGGACATTAAGCGTCACATAAGAATCTCTGAGACATCTCTAGGCTCCAATCTTGTACTTCTCACTACTTAATGAGAGTACTATGTAACGTCTTAGAGATTATATTTTGCACACAGGGAAAATTCATTGTAATTTATAATTAGTAACTAGTAAGTAATACCATAGATTAAATATACTATAGTATATAGGATAATCTAAGGTAATACTCTTTAATAAATATAATAATACGAGTGTGCGACACTATGAACGTGATGGAGCAATTTCGTTAACTAGATTGATNCTGTCATAGGCAGGTATAAAATTAACATTGTACTTACGCTTGAATGTTTTCTTGTATTAGAGTTTGAACGTGAATCCACCTTGCAACACTTTGTATCGACACAACTTAAACACTTCACTTTCAGCTTCTTGTAAAAAAAATTATCCTCAATGACTCGTAATACTTTAAAATATTTTTGATAATTTGGCCGGAGTAAAATTGGTTCTTCTAAATCTGCAACCTGATCGACTTCGGTTGAAGAATCACAATCACTCATTGTGTTACTATTTAAACAATGAAAACAAGAGTATACTGTTGATGCAATACAATTATTAACAATCTGAGGAACGTCAAGCAGACAACAGCGAACTCGATACGAATAATACAAACCCATTACCCAAGTAATAAATATTACAATAGTGTAAACAGCGTAGGGGGCTATACATGCAATATTGTAATATTATAACTGATTGTACGCTAATGAGTAATGTCTAATGACCAATTGGCAATTGGTTATTCGTAGTCCGTACACACAAAAATAAATAATAATATTATTTTCTAATGCAATTATGAAAATAAGATAATAACATGTTGAGTATGTTCCACATATTATTATGGTGCTGTAGCCATATTCATTTATTTATAGCAGAATCCGTTATCAGTCAATATCAATGTTTATGTTTTATAATATATTTATAGCTTTTAATTAAGAATAGGTCGCACCTGCATATTATGTTGTCAAGTAATTATTGATTCCGTCGAAACTATCTGTTTTGAAAAAAGGTTTGTATCGATTCCGCCGTCTACTGTTTATAATATTACACATCGATTCCGCCAGACACTGTTTATCCCCCCCCCTGTATATGTATTTTAAAATACATAATACATAATAAGAATAAAAAAATAATGATTGTATAATTCAAAAATAAAATGTATATTCTAATTAATTCGTGTAAGTATGTGAATAAATGATAAAATATTAAAATGTATAGTTTGAATTGTATAAAATGATAATAATTATTGTATAAATGTATAATTCAAAATTAAAATGTATAATCTAATTAAAATAAATATAATATAAATGGAACTACTTTTGGTAATATTCGGACACATGTTTTAAATAAGTAATCTTAGAAATTGTATTATTGTTTAAATCGTTTGATAATTTTTTAATATTTTGTTTCTTTTTGTTAAATGCACTATTTTTACTAATTGTATTTATATTAATTCCATTTATGTGTATGTAAGTGTCAGTTTGTATTTTTGTATTTAAAACATGTGTAAATATAAAATGTTGGGATGCACTTTTGTGAATTGTGAATTTAATTTTGAGTGAAAAGACTCACAGCTATTAGTAGTGCGTTCTGATGTTATTCCCCTTGATGCCCAAATGCGTGGATTGAATTTTGCTCCTTCATCAATATAATAATCAACTAAATAATCGCAGAACTTTCCTACCCTTTCATCATCTGGAGCAATTCGCAATTGACATCAAATCTGTTGTAAAACAATAATCGCTTACTTCTTCCGAATTTAATAATGGTAATCCGAATACCAATTTTAGCCAATTATCTATTTCATTTGATTCGTCTTTATATTCTTTTGATAAACCTAAAAAAAAATAAATTAATATTAATAATAAACAATACAAAAATCATATTTATAATATTTTTGTATGTGTATTCAAATATATATTTACCAAGACTTTGAATGTGTTTCCACCAATTTTGCTTCAAATGAAATCGGCATCCAACAATTTGTATTTCTGGCCAAATTGTTTTTGCTCCAATATGTATAGCTTCTTCAAAATCGGAAACTATTTTCGATGGACTGAACGATAAATTGATTTCTGAACATTTTTCAATAATATAACCAAACGATCGCGCATATGTGTCTTTAGATTTGTCGGGTAGTAAAAAATACACAAGTGGAACATAATGTCCGTTCTTAAAAATGTTTATGGTAAAAAGCTGGAGAAAATATTTTGCACAGTACGTAAAAGTACCATCCACAAATATTTTATCTACTGAACATAATAATTTTAGATTTGAGCTTGTTGAAAAACAAATAATTTTGTTATCCGAATCAACTAAAAGAATAAAGTCTTCATCTTGGACGGTTTTAACTTGGCGCTCGCTCATTACATTTATTACTTCCGTAAGATTTGTTGGGAGTTTAGGGTATGATGATCTACGAGAACGGTATAAACATTGGTAAATGTTATTAATATCTGTACTTGTAAAAGTGTTCGTCATTTCTGGATTATTTAAAATGCCTCTATTAATGATTTTTGAAGGCCTTTCTAATTCGTCTTCCGATTTTCGTTTAAGTCCATTTGAAAATTATTTTTTTATAATACTCCTACTTGTTTCTTCACTATGGTTGACATTATGAATACTTTCATCTTTTAATATTTGATTTGTGACTTGATTGACATACATTTTTGCAGTACACTTTTTATTTATACACTGCCATTTAAAAGCATCTAAATATTTGACATATTCTTTTTTATAATATTTATTATTACATAGAATTAAGTCTTTTTTTCTTTCACTAGAAACTATACTAAAATTCATTGTAATTTATAATTAGTAACTAGTAAGTAATACCATAGATTAAATATACTATAGTATATAGGGTAATCTAAGGTAATACTCTTTAATAAATATAATAATACGAGTGTGCGACACTATGAACGTGATGGAGCAATTTCGTTAACTAGATTGATTCTGATTAGTAAAATAGTAACTAGCCGAGAAGTAACACGGAAAGATTGGTAAGTCTACATTTTAACAATATAAAATATATTAATATAGATATTATAGATATTAAGATATATCATATCTAAAGATAAAATTCAGTCAGAATAGTTATATGACATTTATATAATTATATGTAGCGTAGGTAATATACGTTTTATAGCAATACGTGTGGAATAAAATAAAATACCTATATTGACTCGGTTTATTTTTATTATTTTATACAATTTAGACTATACATTTTATAAAATATTCACATACACGTATTAATTAGACTATACATTTTAGTTTTTAATTATTATACAATTATTATTATTATATATATATATTATAAAGTATATTATGTAGGACTGTAATTTTAAAAATACATTTACAAATTACAAGGGAGGGATAAACAGTAGCCGGCGGAATCGATGTAAAATCGGCGGAATCGATATACGCCCGTCGCCCATGTTGTCTCGGTACACAGTACACACGTACGGCCGTACAGGCACGACACACCTAATGTTCGTATAATATTTCGCTATAATACATGTTGTTAGGTAACGATAACGTACCGTTGCGATCTTCGTCGACGAACAGACGGTTTCCCGGAGTAAAAAATATTTAGTTAAGCTAAAGATATTTAATTAATTAATTTTATTTAAACTAAAGACGAAAACCAAAGTCGATATCCAATTGTTCATAAATGATAAATAGATATATTATTATAATGACATTATTATTATTTGACAAGGAATAAAGAATAAAGAATTAAAGGAATAAAAAAAAAGTATTCAATAAAATAATATTCAATAGTAAAAAAATGTATTTAAAATACCGTTCAAATACTTCAAAAATAAAAGTATTTTAAAAAGTATTCAATTCGGAAAAAAAGTATTTGAATACTTTTACTCAATTACTTTACAACACTGATACTGATACAGGTAAATATATTAAAAATGTTCTCATATATATTATATTAATTTAATATAATTATTTTTATAGAATTACTAGTGTATAATATTGATACTGAAGATTTTTATGCTGACTTGGCTGCTAATCATAGGTTGTTGGACCGGATGGATACTGCTAACCTGCCCAGTACCCATCCGTGTTATATAGCAGACAGGAAGAAGGTGCCCGGCTTCTTTTCGAATGGAGTCGATACCATGTACTATTTCTAATACAATTTGTAAATACTATGTATATATTATAACAAAATATGTCTTACTTAAATCATTAACACACAAATGTTCAGTATGCCTTTAGACAATTTTCAAATCTTGGCGGTCAAGGATATGACCGGTGTAACTGTAAACAGCAATATACAAGACAAATAAATGAAAGTGTAGGGGTGCACTTAAACTATGTACTTATAAATGTCATGATAGCTTAAGTTGCAAAAAGAAAATTAAAAAAATAGTTAATATTCATAAAATAAATTATTTAAAATTATTAAGATAACAAAAATTGTTTTATACCATTGTAATTGCCCACTGTTCTCTGGTCATTCTGTGCAATGCTTGGGCAAAGTGTATAATTGTCTACATTGTCCGAGCATCGTACTACAACGCCCAATTAGACACTTTGACCGTAACATATACATTATACATACATAATATAATGTAATATATTATATTATATTTATATGAATATAATATAATATAATATAATAATATTGTACAATAACAAAAAATAATGAGTGCTTATAAATTTAAAACACATACACTTTTACATTTTATTTAAATATTTTTTTTTTTTTTTTTATTTGTAAACTAGAAAATTATACAATCTATACAAATAAGTACAATAGGCATAATGTATGGTTTCTTATAAATTATGTGTGATGGCTTGATGTCTTGGGGGAAGAAACCATCCAGTGAAGGTACTTCGGCATATTTAAATACTAATTATAGAATATGTAGTACCTGCCCAAGTAGGACTTTTACTGCCCGAAACCGTGATAACACACACAAAAAAAATATAAAAATTAAAACAAGTTGTTTTCTATAAAGTTTCTTTTTAATTTTTTATATAATTATGAATTAAAATGGTTTAAAAAGAAAGTAGTAATTTGTTACATTTAAATTGTTAAATTGTTTGGTATGAAACTTATATAGTATAGGTATATAAAAAAATGTTTGCTTAAAATTAGTTAAATGAAAAATGGTGGTAAAAATGAAAAAACAGTTATATAATAAATATTAAATTTAAAAAAAAAGATTATGAAAATGTGTAGGGACTAGAGATTGTCAAAAATTATTTTTGCCCCACGTGAATAGAGTCCAAGTTACGGCTATGCCAGTGAGGAACTTGGATCCGCTTTTACCTAAGGCACGTTGTCATACACAGAATAGGATCAAGCGTAAATAATGCACGATTGCACTTCCTAGTTCCTATGCATGTGCGATATTATATTATAATCTAACTATGGACGGATCACTATTTTAATATTATAAATATATAATAACACGGTTATCCAATCGCGGTCGGCAAAGAGGGTGTAGTGTGGCCTTCAAAAATATGGTTAAAAAAACTCGCGGTTCGTCGCAGAAGCAAGGAATATCTCGTAGTAGTATGATAATTTGCTTATCGTTTATGTAACCACTAACCAATATTTAAATAATTAAATGTAATATGTTGTATGTAACAACATGTATCGTGATCCGCGGGCAGATATTAGGCTGACACCCTCGAATGAAACAAAACGCCCGGGATACATCAGAAGAATATATTGTATTTTGTATGACATCCAACGATTCAGGCAATGGTCGGATCGGCAAGCTGCCGAGGAAATCTCGGTGGGCCACTCAAAATATGGGCCAGTTATGAGTGTTATGTGGCAACCTTTTTTTTTTTATAATAATAAGAAATGAGTACAAAACTACAAACATAAGTATAGAAATATATAATTTAATGAAACTCAGTGGGCCGATACCATGACTATCCTGTATTCCTGTTACACCGTGGCCAATTCGACAAAGGACGAAAACGCAACACGACAGTAGTATGCCACTAAACCATGGTATACGGGATACGTGGACGGAAAAGGACGGATTACTTGTCATTGCACAACAACGGTGTGCAAGAACTCAGCGATACGGAACGCAAACAAACATAACATACCACATACAAGCTGATAAAATGTATAAATTCGACGAGAGCACTGCAGTGACGCTAAAGGCGGAATGTGCCACAACAAAATACGAATGCACATTGAAATTAAGATGACACTTACGGCTGAAGCGGACATGTAACAAAAACGGCCATAAACCGTCAGTGTAATTAATAAAATAATACGTGATGCTATAAAAAAAACGGCTGTCGCGACATAGCGACATGGCTGACACTTGGTCAAGGCAGAAGACGGGACATGACATGTGAATATATTAATATTATATAGATGTAGTTGATAATGACATCTTGGCCGTGTGCAACGGCGCCACTGCGGGTTCGTTTTAGTTTAAATCCGCGATGACGGGTGTATCACCAGCTGAAGTCGTATGCACTACAATGCCTGCGGTGAAATCACGACTTTCCAACTTGATTTTTGTCGGGCCTGCATATTTCAGCTCATTAAAAACTATTGATGTATCCAGTTGGTGCTGGACAGTGACCGGATCTACATAGTATATCATAATATTATAACTATTATTAAAGTTAAAATGTGCACCTTCGGGCCATGCTCTTGTAGCGCTGTCGTCCGACATTTCTACCTCCATAATATTATGTACCTACATGGCTACAAATCGATACCCGATATGTGACATTTTAAACCTATGATTTATTTTTATAACATTACATTTTTAATTTATTTATCCTTTATTAAATTTAAATAATGCAATTTATTAACCAGAAAATATATGTAATTTTTTCTATCTCAATTGTTTACCATAATTTATAGCTATTTTTTATAATGTTTGATTCCTAGTTAGGTACCTCTGGTGTGGATGTATCCTATGTAAATATAATATATCCAATTAATTCATAACACTGTTAAAAAATTACAATACTAAGAAAAGTAGCTACCTAAGTCCTAAAAAAATTGTTTTTGTTCATTTACTCATATTTATTGAAAAATTAAGTTTTTTACAAGTATAAAAAATACACATTACAAGTATAGGACTGTTTGTATTTTTGTCTACAGCAGTAGATTTTAGGAGCCTAATTGGTGCCTTTAATTTTTTATCAAATTATTTCTATTATATTTCTAGTATATTATAATAACATAGGTAGCCAATACTCAACTAAAAAATAAATGTATGTCTTTCCATTTTAGATTAAAGTTAGTTGGGTTATTGTGATATTTGTGGATTCGAATGATTACAGCGCAGTACCAACAAAGTGACTAGTTTAAAATGACACAAATAATCTAAAAAATAGTTGTGTAAGGTTTTGTAAATGGCCACTTGGTCGAGTAACCAGTAACCTACTGATATTTATGATACCCTAGATCCAGAACCAACTTGGTTTGAGTATGGTATTAAAACAGTTTGTGGCAATAGAACATGGTATGTAAAATAAAATCTATTTAATAGTTTACAAAGTTTATATTTATTATTATTTTAAGTAAGTAGATACCTATTCATAACGTAGTATGTTTATGGTATCATAATAAATAACCTGTATGTTATTTTTTTTTAAATGTATACACTTTAAAAAAAATTAAATTTACTTAAAAATTATTTTATTTTGTTGTCATTTTTTCTAATTTAAGATTTACCAACAACTTGGATAATTTTAAAAAAGGTGGCATCACGAGTTGAAAAAGAATCGGAAAATGAAGAGGTTCAAGTGATGACCAAACGTAAACGTACAACACTTGATGTATCAGACAGTAGCAGTGACGAAGGTAATTAATGACTTCAATCTATCCTAATTATTAGAATAAGTTACTCAAGTTAAGGTCAACAATTTAGAAAACTATGAGTTGTAATACTTATAAACTTAAACATGTTTGAAATTATTGTGTTTAGAATTTTAGTTCCTGCAGGGTACTGTATAGCACCTTCATTGTACACTATACAGAGAATAAAACACCTTGACTGAAACAATGCACAAAAAAACCAAATGAAACATTCCAATCATTATTTTCGGACCTGCAAATGAGTAAGAAATCATCTTCAGTGTATCAACTACCATACATTCAATCAAGTTCAAGTTATCAACCACCTCAAGATGAACAAGTAGTTTTTAAATTTTTATAATTTAAGAGCACAACCTTAACTTAATACATTGAAGTTTAATATTTATAATTCATATTACACATTTCATGCAAATGGTCTATCAAACAATTAAAACATGTTGCCATTATTTAAATATAAATATATTATACTTAAATTTATACAAAATACAAGTGCACAGAACACACCACAGCAATTAAGTATCACTCCGAACACCAGCACTTATGACACCATTATTAAACTTTAAATCAAATATTCTGTTAAAAACAATCTTTTTAATATTTCTGTTCATATTTAAAACTGAAACAATAACATAATTTATAAATGCTGCAGTTCTTAATTGTCATTATAACAGTAGTGTTGAAAATAACAATAATTATATTTAGAGCGCAAGTTTTCACCTTCCCGAGATGCCAAATTTAATCTTATCTAATTTCTTATTGCCACATTGAGATGAAACTTTAATTGATAATAATAATGGTATTTGTGACAAAATACGCAATTGGATACTTCATTTTAAAATTTCTCATAATGCTGGCAACTCATAAGTAACTATATAGGTACCTTAAGTTATTAGTATGTATGGCAGTCTTTTGGCTTGTGACATATTCACTGACACTCATCAATGACCAACTATTATTGAATAAACTATAAAAAAAAAACCGTTAGACGACATAGAAAGAAATAAAGAATATAAAACCACCAATAGTCAGTGGGTACCAAATATTGGCCAACTACACCTGCAGTTGTGAGAAAATGATGACTGATGGCAAGAGCTTTGGGTCGTATTAAATGCTCTTAAATCCATGATAACTAAATATTGATAAGTCGTAAAACTTGATCGGTATACATTGATTATAACTTTATTTGTATGTGCACGGAACTACGATGTATTCAGCTACGCGTTAAATATGAATTAATTTCAACGCCTTGACATCATGAAAGTTTAAAAAAAACAATAGGTAATCATGATATCCAGAATGATAACCATTGACACGGTCCATTCTGTCCATTTTTATTTACTTATGAAACCGGCCCACTGGAATTCCCTTATTTAAGCCCTATAATGCAGAGCATGACGACACTTCAACATAATATTATGTGTAATAAGTAATTATTTTACACATACAAATATGTAAAATATTTAAATATATACGATATACCTGTTAAACATAGTTACTTAATGACCAAACAAGAAAAAGAGGCAAAAACAATTTGTTATCACCGAAATGCCTAAGCATCGTAACACTATACACGTGATGCAGGCATTCCGGCACTATCATATTATGCATGACGCACAAGTATTAGATCGGCACTCAGTATTCAGTAGTGTCCTGAGTAAATAAATAAATTAATAGACAGAATATAATACGAAGGACAAAGGGTTACCACGGTAAAAAAATGCAGTCTAGTTGTGGAAATCTCCAAACTGTAATCCAACATTGATACGTTTTTATAAAAATTTAATTTTATTCAGTTCAATATTATTTTTTGATTATTATTTTTTTAAAATTTAAAATCAGATTTGTCATTAAAAAGTCAATGTGTGGAGCTGCACACAGTCTTTGAGCGCAGTAAACACAAACGACAAATTGTCCGATCACGATTAATATAAAAAAAAACACGCTTATACTATTTTCATCGTTGAAGCTTTATTAAAGCTCAATATTTTAGGCTATGCTCGAATTAAAGCGACGAGTGTGATGCATCGATGTCAAATCAAGCGGCCACTTAAGTGGTCCGGATGAGTCGCGCGGATCGGAGCAAGATCAGGAAAAGAGCAATAATGTGGTGGTCGCGAACAACGACGCTTGTTCTATAGGAAGCACGTGCTGGTTACCAATTCTCACACATTTATTTCAACGATTTCGTACCACCCATCAACACCATGAGCAAGCGAGCCATATCGTTTGAAATAATTTTTACGTTCGCTCCAACCCGCCGCCCCACGTATTGCGGCCACCAGTTATGATGAGACGTAATTTCTGACAAATCACTGTCACTCAAATATTTAAAATCTGAAAATAAACTATGAAGACAAACAGATAACTGTATGTTCGGATAGCTTTCAATCACTCAATAATATGGAGAGGTTCTTGTTTTGTTTCATTGAAGTAGGCATACTCATACATACATATCAGCCACAAGCGCACAACCGTGAAAACCGAATCAAGGTAGGGCCGTTGTCGTGTGCAAAGTGATAGTCACCCGAACGACGACGTCAGCTCTATGAGAAGACCGTACGGCTACCCAAATATATTTTTGTAAGTTTATTTCAATGAATTTGTACCCACAAATCACAATCATCCAAGAGCAACGACACATAGCTATAGATCAACAACTGCATGAGAAGATAAACACAATTTAGAAGGACAAAATACAATGCTTCGACGAACAGTCCGTCGTTGACATGAAAATATAAACACGGCGTGGATGGTCAAAATTCAATATTTCTGCTTTAAAATCGAAGAAACAGAAACTTCACTTTCAAAACCCTTTTCAATCGTTATACTAGTTAAAAATTAACTAAATAATGATTTTTTTTCTGTCAAAATATAGTTTAACGATGCCGTAAACTATTTAGAACTGATTTGAAGTTGAATCCGAAATACTTAAACCGCAAAACTCAATAAAATGTAAAATTTATATCAAATTTCACTCTACAAGTGTCATTATAAGATTTATATGAAAAAAAATTGAAAAAATTGAGATTTTTTTGGGGTCAACGAACAGTTCGTCGTGCATATGAAAATATTATCACGGTTTATATGGTCAAAATTCAATCTTTCTGGTTTAAAATCGATGAAATAGAAACGTTACTTTAAAAACTATTTTCTATCGTTTTACTAGTTAAAATTTACTTAATAGTGGTTTTTTCCTGCCAAAATATAGTTTAACGATGCCCCAAGCTATCTGGAACTGATTTGAAGTTGAGTCGGAAACACTTAAACCGCAAAATTCAATACAAAGTAAAATTTATGATAAAATATCACTCTACAAGTGTCAATATAAGACCTAGGTAGGGGAAAAAGCAAAAAAAGGAAAACAAAGCTTACTTCATAATCGGAACGATTCAAAACGTATGTATATATAAAAATTATCTTTCTATCATACTCCCCCCAAAAGAAGCATTTGCTACAAAATCCGACAGCAAATTTCCACAAATTGTATTATATAGTCATTAGTCATTGTAGATAGAACTGATAGAAGGAATAACAATAATTATAGTCAACAAAATATTATGGACTGTTTTATCACTATTTTTACTTATCGTATTATATTTTTAATTTGGCCGTTCAGTGTTAACGACTTGTAGCAGTTGTAGCAGTCGTCAACATCAACATGTAGACTTAAAAAAAGAAATAAAAGAAATCAATGTTAGGAGTGTAAAAATTATATCTTATATTATTATCATTTATCACAACTGTCGACTGGAAAATGGAAACTGCATCAAGTAAAAATTATGTTCCGGAAATTGATCTTTACCCAATCGAAATTGTAGCAATGTTCCAAGTTTGTAGCAAGGTGGTTTGCACGAAAGACAACAACAAGATTTGCGGTGGACTGTCAGACCAGGACGCCGTATGGCGACATGTTATCGTTAGGCCGTATTGCCGCAACGACCTGCTTTTCAGCCGGCAATACTGTCGACGGAGCAAGATGATACGATCAACGGCGAAAACTATGACATGCAGCAACAGGCATACTAGCAAGATCAGGTAAAGCAATAAGTAATAACGCTTTCGAACACGGAACACTTGCATTCTTGCTGCCAGCATTTATCATTAAGACTCCTTCAAGCTGCTCTGCGGCCGTAGAAACTTCAATGAACGGCGCTATTCCTCCTAGCGAGCCATCGAGTTCACCGGTGTTCTTGCCGCCGGCCCGGTTGTTTAATTGTGCGTGCCGCCGTGAAAATCTCGAGTGATCACGAGACTTGTGTTTTTGTCGTTGCCGCAATCAGCCGGCATCATCAGAATCATAAGCAAGTTATCGTTTTTTTGTTTTCCGTCTTTGAGGTTGACCACAACGCAGCGTCGCGTACGTTCACCGCCCGAGTGCCTTCGCGATACTTCGTGTGATCACGATACGTGATAATATCGTATTTGTCATTGTTGTGATCAGCCGGCATACCCAATTTGTCAAAATACCTACACATTAATTATATTATTGTGAGGGCCATCAGGTTTTGCCGGTTTTGGTTTCCGTCGTGGTTAGGCCCGGATTAACACTATCGTAGGCCCTAGACCCATGTGCTAATACGGTCCTGTAGTGTTCATGCAGTATTTAAATGATTAAGAAACATAATGATTGGGAGAGGTAGTGTTGAATCTCAGTGTTGTAAGCCTTTAAAAGCGAAAATATTTACAAGTTACCACATGAAAATCATCATGATATTTTACATTTTAAGCGCATGATAAGTTCTATTCTTGTTACATATCCATGTTATTATTACTTATAGTATTACAATAGGAATATTATAAGTTTAAAAATAAGTGTATCCCTTATAAGCGGTGTCTCTCAATAAGCCACGAAACAGAGGACTATATTTAACAAAAGAAAAAGTAATAATAATATTGCCTGCGTGAAATGTTGCAACCCAGAAAGTTCACAAAATCGAAAATACACTCTCGACGATTTCGAATAATAATGACCAAAAAAAATTGTATTTAGCGAAAATGAAGTTAACCTACTGCAGTACTATTTCCTTAAAGTGAAATGAATTACTTTAATCATAATTCATAGTAACATCATCAAATATACTAAGTAATATCATAGGCTGACAGACCGTCCTCGTTTAGAATAGTTTTTCATACACAATGATTTTATATCATTGAATTCAAATTCAACATCATTCATTAAAGTGAATCCACTTGGTACTTGTGACCTGCTACTGCACAACAGAGCGACATCTTACACGCTTTTTGAATGAATAACAAACATGATTTTTTTTTTAAACAATATACTAATTATAATCTATATTATCATCACCGGTTTCATAATACTATGTAGGCAAGGTGTACTTTTAAATTTTAAGTACACTTTGTTTATATTTAATATAATAATATATTAGCCATAAGGTAAATCCACAGATAAACATTTAATATATTACCTGAGATAATTCTTTAGTTCACGTATTTACAAGTTGTAATTAGGTTTAACAATATTGGTAGGTATGTCAATTAATGTAAATCATCAATTAGATATTTTAGATTCTGAGTGGAACGATGAATGTATTGATTTTACAATGGTGTGTGTTTTTTTTTTTATTTATTTATTTTTTTTTTTTTGTGTCTGTCATCACCTTTTAGGACAGTAATAAAACTGCTTCGATTTTCTTCAACAGCAACTTTTCTGATTGGAAAGTGAATCTAGTTGGTAATTTGGGGGGTCAAAAGTAAAAATTTCTCAGTAGTTTTCAAAAGCAACGTGAAAAACAAAAGAAAAATTAAGGAAAAACGGGAATTTTTACCCAAAATCGATTTTGGTTTTTGGTGTAACTCTAAAACAAATGGCCGTAGATATATGAAATTTTCACAGGTTGTTTATATTTGCATTTTCTATACACGGTAAAATTTTTAAAATAATTTGACTCTTTTTGAACTGTTTACGGACATTGTCAGTTTTCAATTTTTTTAATTTTTTTTTTCTATAAATATCAATAAAATTTTATTTGTTGGTTAAAAAAACTTGAAAATTTAATACAAGGCTCCTAGTATATTGTTTCAAAGGCAGATGAAGAAAATTAAAAATCCTTAGTCACAGTTTTTTTTATAAGCATTTAAAGTTCAAATATTGACAAAATACTTAAAAACGACGAAAATTTGGAAATTATTTTAAGTTAGAAATTCATAAAAAATTTTGTTTTTAAATCTAAGATTTTAAAATTTA
>NW_019100939.1:0-2934 GCF_001856785.1 Myzus persicae | reverse complement strand
AGTTTTTTTTTCTATAAATACCAATAAAATTTTATTTGTTGGGCGAAAAAGCTTGAAAATTTAATACAAGGCTCCTGATATATTTTTACAATAGCAATTGTAAAATATTTAAAATACATAGGCACAATTTTTTTTTATAAGCATTTAAAATTCGAATTTTGACTCAGATATATTGGTATTAATATGTCTTAAACCAAGACTGACATACCGTCTCCACTCAGAATCGTTTTTCTTATACAATGATATTGTATCATTGGATTCAAATTTAATTACATCCATTATACAGTGACCCACTTGTAATCTACTGTACAGCAGAGCGACATCTTACACGCTTTTTGAATGAATAACAAACATGATTTTTTTTTTAAACAATATACTAATTATAATCTATATTATCATCACCGGTTTCATAATACTATGTAGGCAAGGTGTACTTTTAAGTTTTAAGTACACTTTGTTTATATTTAATATAATAATATATTAGCCATAAGGTAAATTCACAGATAAACATTTAATATATTACCTGAGATAATTCTTTAGTTCACATATTTACAAGTTGTACTTAGGTTTAACAATATAGGTAGGTATGTCAATTAAAGTAAATCATCAATTAGATATTTTTAGTCTTGATCATAAAATCAAAACGTTTGTTTTTTTTTTATATAATTTTAAATTAATGCATTTATAATAGTATTTAATAGGGTTCCTAATATTTTTCTGGTCGATACAGATCAAAAAAACATCGTTACGATAGATTTGACCAGTATAAATTATTTTTGTAACTAGAAAATTATTTTCACGTATTGATCACTACCCACTAGCTAAAATATGAATAGCCGCGCGGCTCGTGCGATTTGACTGCCCTCGAAGCGGTCGTCGTCGCGCGGCAGCCGCGGTCACAGGAATCGGTTATATTTAAAAACAAGTAAAGTGGTACCTGCGCGGCTAAAATTAAATCGGGCCGCGTCGGCCGCGCGTCTCTTGACGCCTGCATAGGAATCGCACCTTAAGCTACCTTGAAGCATCTACGTGCGTATCGTGTTCTATACGTTCCCAGTATTAATTGTTGTATCGTTGTATGCTGTTAAGTCATATAATAAAATATGTCTTCCGTAGATTCTAACGACACCGTAATGCTGGAGTTAACGGAAGGCGAAAAGATGAAGAGGATATTTAAAGAGCTGAGATCGGCAAAGTTCAATATTCCAACTAAATTTTCGACACGGATTGGAACTTGGCCGACGTTAAAAAGATACGAGTCTACGCCGAACGTGGCCATGACTTGTCATCAACCAGCCGCAGCAGGAGACTCCGAAGTCTACCACCGGTGTTTGTCCGCTCCGGCCGAGCTGCCCTGCAAGCCTTTTGAGCTTTCTGACGTGCTGACACAAAACGGACCCCCATTCAGTTCATCGGACCTCGAGATGTACGTTCCAAAGGACGCAGGATCCAACGCGTCGCTGCAGGATAATGGTGCTGTGAGTTCGATGGATAACGCCGAAAGGAGTTAACACGTTATCGTGTACGTCCATGTAGTCAGCGCCCGAACTACCAGCAACATCGCTCAAAGTGCGGGAGACAAGCGAATTTGAAGACTGTTCAGCGCAGAGTCAATGGACAATGATCCTCAGCGCCAAATAAACATATAACTTTTGGACTGGTGGACCACCCGAAACGGGAAACAGAATGCAGTGACGGCAACGAGCAGGAGTTGTCAGTGACCCGATAACTCCTAATCCTAAACGGCATCGCTCAATATGGAGCCGGACGCCACTTAGTTGCTGAATGAAGTAATTCAATAATTACCGAAATAATTAGAAAATAATTTTTATTCATGAACTTGATTTACATAAATAAACTTGCAGCTTTCTTATGCTACTTGTCTAGTTGGTTTTTAATTGAAATAGTATTATATTATAATCAAACGCATCAATAACATTCAACACCCTAGCGTAAAATTAATTTATGTAGCTTGTGAAAATCGTAACTATATTGTAAATCTCTAACCTCTGTAACATTGTACCAAAAACATCCTTGAACAAAATACATATATTTTTGTATTCAAATTGATATTCAAATAGATTTCCAAATAATTTCTAGGTTCTAAACAGTTATATCTTATATAACTTAAAATATATTTGTACAAAGAAAAACTACGTTAAGAAATTAAATATGCAGAAAGTACATAACTCAGGTTGATAAATGATAATTTATACAACACAATATTTGATCAGATTTGATTCGTCTTGTGTGCAAATGCCGAACGCAGGTGATGCTATGTCAATTAAAGACGATCATTAGTAGTTTAGTTATATGTGTTTGTGTTAAAACTTAAAGAAAGTGCTGGAGAGTTGCAGCATTTGCTAATTATTATTTATTTTTGGCTGTAACAGACAGTGACACTTAAACTCATGTCAACATTATACGTTAATAATAATGTATTAGCATGTTTTCAATTTATTGACAAGTTGTCCGGAACACACATTATGATTATCATGTTATGAGGGCAAATGAATATTAAAAATCAAAAAAAAAGTTTATGAAAAAATGTGCATTAAAAACAAATATTAAAGACTGCAGTCTACAATATAAGTATTCCTAATTTCATAGCGTTATATACAATAATTATATCATGAGAAAATGAATATTTTTAGGGACCAGCAAGTAATAAACATTTAAAAATGTGAATAACAAGTTGGACTAGAGTAAATTAATAGGAAAAAAAATTTGAATGGGGGCATGGGTGCCCACAGGCAAATGCGTTTTGAGAATCAAAAAAAAAAAATATGCAAAAATCAAATATAATTCAATTTCAAAAATAAAATTGGGAATGGGGGTATGGGCGCTCGCAGGCAAATGCGTTTTAAGAATTAAAAAAAAAAAATGAAAAAAATTGCATTAAAAACAAATAATAAAGACTGCAGTCTATAATAT
>NW_019100938.1:0-21743 GCF_001856785.1 Myzus persicae | reverse complement strand
AGCATTCAAAATGTTTGGAGTAAAGAGAACAAATATAATTTTTATCGAAGAGGAAAATTCGGTTGATAATATTGATACCTCAGAATTTAATTTAGAATCAAACGAAAGTAATTAACTTCAATGTGACGTACATGGGCCAGATATAGAAAGTATATTGCCAATGCATTTTAGATGTTTCGCACATACTCTTAATTTATGTGTAACAGCAGATATAAATAAAGTTATAAATAACTCTGATGAATTGTCATTAGTACACGTTTCAGTAATTAATAAATGTAATATTCTTTGGAATTTAGCTGGACGGCCAAAATCGGCCGAAATTATACAAAATATATTAGGACATACATTAAGTAGGCCCGGAGAAACGCGGTGGAATAGTTTATACGATGCACTTCGACAGATATTAAATATAAAAAAAAATATTTCAAATCTAAATAATGCTTTAGATATAAATAAAAAAAACTGTTTGCGGGAACAAGATTTTGATTATATTGAAGAACATTTATTATGCACAGCGCCAATGGCTGAAGCATTGGATATAATGCAAGGTGAAAAAAATACTTATTATGGTGTAGTACTACCATGTCTTCTGGCATTAAGAAGAAAAATTGAAACGTTAGCTAAACCTGAACGTATCTGGTTATACTGCAAACCTATAATTGATGCAATATTAAAAAGTATTGATAAAAGATTTTAAAATTATTTAAATTTTTCTTCTCTTGAATCTGTTAATGCTTCAATAGCAGCATTCTCATATCCGCGTTTTAAAAAACGTTGGTTAACATGTGTGAAAATAGAAAATCACGATAAGCTCATTCACTTTTTCAAAAAAGCAGCTGATGACGTGATTAGTGCACAAAACACGCCACTTCATTCAGAAAAATCACCAATCATAAATCTAACAACGGACGACTTTTTTGACTTCGGATCTTCTTCTTCGGCATCAACTGGTACGACAAAATCAGAATTAGAAGTTCTACATTTCTTGTCAGATGAAGAAAACAATCTAAATAATCTCGAAAAGTATCCTATTATTAAACAAGTTTTTATTCGATACAATACTCCACTTCCGTCGTCAGCACCTGTGGAAAGACTTTTTTCATTTGCAACAATGATAAATCAACCAAGAAGTCATAAATTATCCGATCAATTATTTGAAAAACGCGTTGTATTAAAAGCAAATATACTATAAAAATGTTATGATTTTTACATTGTTTATAATTGTTATTATTATTTATTATTACATATTTTCATTGTTATTCTTATTATATTATTATGGCATAATTATTATAATTTATGTTTAGTTTATTATTAAAAAATAATTTTTTCTTGAAAAAATATGATTTTGTATTGTTAATTGTTATTTTTTTCTATAATATTTGAAAATTGCATTTATCATTGTTAAATTTACTTCTTATTTATTTTGTTATATTTTTACAATATCCTACATAATATAGGTTATCATTAATCAATAACTATAATACATATGAAGTGCACTACAATGATCAATAAACTAGCTGTATCTTTTTAAAATTTTTATCTTAAAATATACCTGTTATTCAGTCCAAATAGTCATTGAAATATCATTAATCATTAATCATTAAAATTTAGTCATGATTACAAATTAAAAAATGTTGTAATCGTAATCAATATTACGATTACATTATGACTTTAATCATTTTAAATAATTTGTTATTGTAATTGTTGATTACATTAATTTATATTATGATTAACGACTACAAATTTGAATCGTAATCTTTAATCATTAAGAGGACGTGATACCCAAAGCGTTACGCATACAATGACCGAGAGAAAGCGCTTTTAGGTGTTTTCAGGATCCGCAAGCACGCGATGCGCGTCGCGTATGCCACGCCTACGGCCTATTACTCGCAGTCGGCGGCACCGCTCAATCTGGTCTCGGGAGCGCCGGTTATTATTCGATGATCGTTTGACCATGACGGATCGCGTCAATATATTAATACACAGTACACACGTAAACGCCGCGGTATTATTTTCAATAACCGCGCGTACCCATTCGAACTATTTTTTTGTTTGAAGTTACTGCTTACCTAAATGTATGCACCAATATATAGATTGTAAAAACTGTAATATAGCATAGCTTAATTTGTAGTTATTGCACTATTAATCATTCAAATATAATACATACAGTATAAAATTATTTAATAGTACCTAAATAAATACATATTTTACGTTAACTGTTCAATATTATCTTACTTTTAGATTCTGAGTGGAACGATGAATGTATTGATTTTAAAATGATGTGTGTTTTTTTATATTTTTTATTTTTTTTTGTGTCTGTCATCACCTTTTAGGGCAGTAAAACTGCTTCGATTTTCTTAAATAGCAACTTTTCTGATTGGAAAGTGAATCTAGTTGGTACTTTGGGGGGTCAAAATTTTTACGCAAAATCGATTTTGGTTTTTGGTGTAACTCTAAAACAAATGGCCGTAGATATATGAAATTTTCACAGGTTGTTTATAATTGCATTTTCTATATATGGTAAAATTTTGAAAATAATTTGACTCTTTTTGAACTGTTTACGGACATTGTCAGTTTTCAATTTTTTTAGTTTTTTTTTCTATAAATATCAATAAAATTTTATTTGTTGGTTAAAAAAACTTGAAAATTTAATACAAAGCTCCTAGTATATTGTTTCAAAGGCAGATGAAAACAATTAAAAATCCTTAGTCACAGTTTTTTTTTATAAGCATTTAAAGTTCAAATATTGACAAAATACGTAAAAACGACGAAAATTTGCAAAATTATTTTAAGTTAGAAATTCATAAAAAATTTTGTTTTTAAATCTAAGATTTTAAAATTTAATACAAGATTCCTCATAAGTTTGTCTACCTTTATCAAAAAAAAAATTTTTTAGAAGAAAGTAAAATTAAATTTTTATGAGCGTTTGAAATTCATATTTTTACAAAATTTGATATTCACTCGATTTCTCATGTAACGATTTTCTGTTTTTGTTGTAATTAACAAACGAATGACCGTAGATATGTGACATTTTCACAGGTTGTTTATATTCTTGAGTTTCTATTCTTCAATGTATAATAAAAATTAAAACAAAATACCAAGTTTAAGTTTAGTTTTTGTACGTTATGTAGGTATAAATAAATAATAAATACTTATTTTTTTGTTATATAATATAATATACAAATATAATATGTACAATGTGGGTCATTTGTTACCCAATTTATTATTTTTAATTTTTTTATAATTTTCTATATATTCTCTGATGTGCGCAGGTTCATATATGTCGCTTTTCAACAATCGTTTACTATATTGTGGGTCGATAATTTCCCGAAGTAAACATTCTTCGTAAAATCTATACAACCAACATTTTAGTAGTTAGCCTAAAATAATAAAACCAATTTAAAAATACATACAATTTTAATTTTTTTTCCATTGTTGTACTCCAAAAAACGTCATCATAGTGTATAATTTCTAAATGTGTCCATTCAGGTGTATAAATAAAAAAATAACACTTGTGACGTTCTGTGATGTGCATTTGGCCCTGTATTTGAAAATAATAAAGATTGTCTTTCTTTAATTGATAGACACCGTTTATTTCATATATGTAAGGAAGCTACAAAAAAAAATTAATTAGTTTTAATATTATTCCGTATTTAATATTCACACATTTTCCAAGATCAACGCTCATACACTGTTAATTTGTTAACATATTTTACCAACAACATTTTTTTTTGAAGTACTTAACCTTTTTTTCTTGTAAAGCTTGCTCCAAAGTGTCACTGTCTTTTACCGAATAAGGGCATTTTATTTCGGCGATTGAGTTGCTTCCAATTAAACCATCTATGATAAGTGATAACATTATATTGATACATAAAAAAAAACATTTATTTTATGAATGAGAATTAAGATAATATTTATGTAAATTCTGTTAGCGCTGTTAGAATATTATATAGGTACCTGGTGTTGCTGCCAAATATGGTATGAACTTGTCAATAAATAGGCCACATTTCTGAATTGTACAGTTTATTTTAAATTCTAGACATTTTAGTGCAGTTTCTTCAGTCTGTTTACCATAAATAAGTGATTTTGAAGTAGGATTATTGTATAAAATATCATAAACCGTGGATTTGCATGATGTCTGAGGCCGCAGTTTGCAAATTCGACCAAAATTTGATGCGGTTAATCTATTTCTCCTCTCAATAAACCACCTTTGACTATTCGCTTGCTGCATTGTCTCACGTTCCAATGTGTGTCTATCCGCCTCTGTCATAGTCAATGATAAAATAAATTCGTCCTTCTTTTTTTTTATAACAGCATCTGGCAATATGTCTAATAAGGGTTCAGCCAAACCATAAAATTCGTCAGGTCCTTGAGAAATTTTTTTTTTTTAATATTTTCCTGATGATTTAAAAAGTGCTCTTCGCATTTTTAAATTTCTTCTTTTGTCTGAAGTATATTTAAGAAATTTTTTCGCTATAATTCCTAAAAAAAACAAGATTAGATAGAAAAAGTCGCGGTTGCCTGTTCACTATTTCAGGATTTTTTTCTAGAATTTATTTCATTTTAAATAACACGTTATACCTATATTATTTTATACTATAATGTATAATGTATAATGTAGTATTATGTATTCACTAATGTAGGTCATAAATAAATGTTTAACCTGGACTTTTGTTTGTGATTTTTTTATGCATCGTACGAATAAAATTTCCTTTAGAATTAAATGACACAATTGCTGCTTGAACTCTGATGTTGTAGGATTGCTTTTGGCTAAAATTGATCCTCTTGCCTGCTATGTGTTTATTTAAGATGCTGTTAAGTTGTTCGCAATAGTTATTGTCAACGTCATGAATAAGGCTTTTTGAATTGTCAGCTACTCGACGTAAAACAAACTTAATATCGTTCATCAGGCCACATTTGTTAATTTCAGATACCAAGTCCTTCTCATTTAACTTTGGTCCTGAACAGAAATAACTTTCGCATTTGGAATGGTGGCCGAAAATATGATAAGGTCCATTTAATATATCGTTCCGTAAACCTAACCAAATATAATTATTTATTACAATTATTATAGAATAGGTACCTATATATTTTATACGAAGGGATCTAAATATAAATTAATCCATTTTACCTTCGATTTTTTCTTGCATAGTATCATTCAAATTTTTTCTATGAGTTATCGCTTTAGTTACAGCCGTTCGAAATCTCAATATATTTCTGCTTATAAATTTTCTCAAATAACAAGGATAATCCGTTTTTTTGGTAAGACCCATAAGCTTTTGGCCATAATTTCGTAGAATGTGGTTTCGGCATTCAATTTTTTCTACTAATAACATCGGACCATATGGCATCACTTCGTTTAATTTTTTAGTAACACTACTATCGCCATCCCCTATAGAGTATAATACAATTATTAATTACTAGTACTCGGATTAAAAAACAATACTAATTTAGTTGGTACTAACCGATCAATTTATTGTACTTTAGGCCATGGATTGAAATACTAGACAAAAACCCTTCTATAATTGCATCAGCCTCAATACTTGTAGCACCTTTTGACCAATTTAAAAAACACTCGTGAGTGTTCGGTGACTTATCAAGTACTTTGGCTCTCTCGCATATGACACAGTAGCGATTACGAATTCCCACAAACAATATTTTTTTGGTTCGATATCCGATGATTGTAGCCTATGATTTAAATTTTTTATTAGGTAATTTATTAATTATTATTATTATTGTTTATCTATTTATTTATTTTTATTATCTAATAAGTATAATTACCTATAATGAGAATATGAGATATTATAATTTATAACATTATAATGAAACCCAACCAATACAATTATTAATATTAATTATTTATAATATACTAATATACATAACAATAATATATCAGTTAGAACATAAACATGTTTAGAAAACAGTCTACATGGCAATTATAAGTTAAAAACAGGGATAAACACCATAAATATTATTTTAGGCTTATTTAGGCACAGCAATACTATATACCTATAGTATTTATTTTATTTCTTACCGCTCCTGATAACGCGTCGTACTTCGTTTTGTAGCTTCTTTTACTCCACTGTCCATCAGCTATGACTGGACACATTGGAATGCCATCTTCATCAATATCACCTACCTCTAATGCCAACCTTTTCTCTTCCATACCGGCTAATCTCATTTCATCCCATGCACTACTTTTTATATCTGCACCTACTATGTTGTTATATTTCAGGTATATTTTAGCGGTCATACATGGTATGTCGATAGAAGCTGTAAGTTCGGCTAGTTGGGTGAATCCTATGCCAGTTGCAATAGTGCCATTTACTACCGCTTTGTTGATGGGAATTATTTCTGGATCTCGTTTTTCCGAGGTAATAACGGTTTTCAGATTACACATTCTACACTGAAATTTCCAACTACACTCGAAACCTTTGGTTGACTCACTTATAAAATCTACATCCATAAATGAACAACCTAGACCAGGCGTATGTTGTTTAGAATTCTGAATTTGGTAAAATACATGAGACATATCCACAATGCGGCGCCCTTTGAGATGAAATGTCAAATCACTAAACAAAACACACAAGCCAAATCAAACAGAAAAATCATTGTATACGAAAAAAAACGATTCATGAATATTCCATTAAGGCCTATATTTTATCTAATGCTCCCCAGTAAATTCTAAATTTTTCTAGTATACATAAGTACATTATAAAATATAAAAAAAACGGGTAAGTGGATGTCGCTATGCTGTGCAGTTTTACTACATATTATATAGTGGGTCACTCTAATGCATGGTGTTAAATTTGAATTGAATGATATATCATTGTATACGAATAACGATTCTGAGCGGAGACAGTTTGTCGGTGTAGGATATTTTATATATTTTTTTATTATTTTTTTTTTTTATTTAAGTAGAAAGAACAATATACAATCTGTATAACTTATATGTTTAACTTAACTTAACTGAGTTTAAAAAAAATCATTAACTTGCCCAGTCTTGCCAATATGAATTTAATTTAAATTTAATTTAATTGTATACAATAAATGTAAATAAAATATATAGATTCGGTTAGTTGGTTAGAAAATCACGTGGTCATTTTCGTTTGAGACGACGGGGATGAATTTATAACTAAAAATAAATTTGCAACCATTCGAGATTTTGATGAATTTGATCAAAATTTTAACTTAAAAAAAAAGTGTGCATACTAATCTTAAATATTTTTAAACCGCATTTAGATCAACTTATGAAAACACACATCATTGTAAAATCAAAACATTCATCGTTCCGCTCAGAATCTAAAATAGTAAAATTACAAAATAAATATCAAATATTCGTGATTATGACGAATTTTGTCAATATTTGAACTTCTAACACTTATAAAAAATTGTTCCTATATATTTTAATCATTTTTTTATCACTCATAGATCAACTTATGAAAACCTTCTATTACATTTTCAAGTATTTTGACTTGGCCAAAAAAATTAAATCGAAATTTATAAACAAATATAGACATTGTATATATTATATTACAGACTTACGACTCTATACTATCATTTGAAGTTTCTATCACATGATTTTCTATTGCAGAATAATCAATCTCAGTGAGCTCTGTCATCGTGATATTTTGTGTAACTGATTGAATCCTGCGATTTAATGTAATATTATAATTAAAATAATATTTAAAAAAAAAAATAATTATAACTTACGGGCTTAAAGTTTCGTCAAAAATATCAATAGAATTGAGGGGTACATCAAATTCTGATATTACAGCATTACTATACATCATAATATATAATTATTATTATTAGTAGATTTATATTGAGTCTATAGACTATAGTATTATTTCGTCTAAAATACACTTCAACGCCTCCTCAAAAACTTTTTTTTGTGGGGAGTGATAAACAAATAATATTGAGTATAGAGTATAGACATAGTAACACTATGTTATATACTACTATATACTAATATATTATATATTTTGTACACTTACGACTCTATACTTTCATTTGAAGGTTCTATAATAACATGATTTTCTTCTATTGAAGAATCGATCTCAGCTTAATCTGCAGTTTTCATGACATTATTTGTAACTGTTTGAATCCTGCGATGTAATTTTATTTAAAATAATAATAATTATAACAATAATAATAATATACAAAACTTACCTCTCTTTTTTGTTATAACGTTTTAGTATTAGATTACGAGAGATTATTTTCTTTTGCGAACGTTTAGTTCGTTTACTTTTGTTCGCCATATTCAAAATATTTAAATATCAAATATGACAATGACGTGTATATTATAAAATAATATCTTGCAAATTGCAAAAGACAAACAAAGAACCGTGATGCGGCCGTGCGTTGTTATTACAATTTACAGCGTGACAGTGGCACGATCCAAATCATATAAATATTATTTTCTTCGTAATTATAAAATTACAATATCGCGGTGTGTATGTGGAATGAGTCGGTGGGGGAGGGTCACACTAATCACACTAATTGCCCAGTTTTCCACTAGGGACAGCACGCACTACGACGTAACATGAAAATATGAAATAGTTGTATAAAATATTGAAACTCTAATAATTATTATTATTTATGTCACCCAGCCGCCGCGCGCCGTTATCTACAATTTTGCGATATTATTTATAGTTCGTCACGTCTGGCGGTGGGCACTAATGACTAAATCGTCAAAAACCAGTATGGTGGAGTTTGATTCACAGGTCGGGGGGGTAACAAGCGTTATCGAACACTGCCGTTACGGAAACAGAGCAGCACTTGTCGGCCGTAAATTAAAAGTAATTTATGCGATTTTCTTATAAAACATGTTTTGCGCGATCCAAGAATATGGATTTTTGAGTGGTTTTTTTGTAAAAATACCTATATCAAAAAAGAAAGCTGACAAAATTTTGAAGATAACCTCATATCCGTTTTTGATTACTTAAATTATTTCTTGATTAATTAAATGTATAAATCTCCATTTATTTTACTTTTTTTAATTAACTGTAAGTTTTTTACTATACGGTATTTTGAAAAAAGGATATGAGGTTATCTCCAAAATATTGTTAACTTTAAAATTTATTATAGGTGATTTTGCTCTAAATCCACTATTCGACGAGTAATCACTATTCTCCGCAAGGATGTTTTTACACTTCAAAATTGGTGGTATCACGTCCTCTTAACGGATGTTACAATATTATTATCGTTTGAATTAGTGATGGGCATTATCGAGATATATAATCGAGATATCTCGATTATGAAAAAGAATCGAGATATTTCGATTATGAGTAAAATAATCGAGTAATCGAATAATTTCGATTATGAGTAAAATAAAATAATCGAGCAATCGAATAATTTCGATTATGAGTAAAATAAAATAATCGAGTAATCGAATAATAGTAACTAAAGTAACCGAATTTTGAAATGTTTTGAATTATTATATGGTAATTGATATTTGATTTAGTATATTTTAATTTTTAATGGGTTGTAAAAATAAATACAGATAATGCAAATGCAATGTATGTTTATAAATAAGACAATAATATTGTATATTAGTTATATCTTATACTTATATTACACATTTATTATTTTTATCGAAAATACTTTTATTCACAGACGCGTTATATATAAACTGCTACGGCCTATGAAAAATCACCATTTAACTATTTAATTTTAGGAGAGAGATGTTGACGATTTTTGATTGTTTTTTTCCAAATATAATTGTCAAACAATCTTGCAAGTCATAAACAGTTAGTAGTTAACAGTTGACACTCCATGTCTCCATATTTTCGATAATTTCAAAAGTATTTTCTTAATTGATTTATATAATATGAGACCGGGCTGTAAACAACGTTCCGTTGTTTGGGACCATTTTAAAAAACATACTGATAATAAGACTGCTACGTGTCAAATATGTAAAAAGGATTATAAGTATTATGGAAACACGACAAACTTAAAAGGTAATTAATTAAAATTATAATATTTTATTAAGGGTTTACATAACTTTTAAACTAGGCACATGAAATTATCTATTTGTTTACCCTTTCTCTTTGGAATTATTTCAAACACCTTAGTTTATTAATTTAAATAACTACATTTCACATATTTTATAGAAAATGTCTAATTATTTGTTGTCTTACTTTTTATTTTTTGTTCTTACTGTAAAATATTTAAAAAATATCAACCTGATACTACTCACACAAAAAGGTTATTACCCGTTTATCATAAATAAATAAACAGTGGCGGCATACCACGATGGTGCACAGGAGCACGTGAACCACCCAAACAAATTATATAAAAAATTATTATATGCCTATAATAACATAATATAATTGATGATTATGCAAATGGTCTGTAATTAAAAAATATATAAATATTTATATTAAAAAAAAACAGTTTTTGCAGCTTTTATGTTAAAAAATATATTTATAAACGATTAAATAATATCGTGGAGCACAAATTGTTTGTGCTCCGGGTAGCCGTATAAAAATTAGCTACAGGCCTCGACACGCCGGTTAGTAATGCTATCAAATCAACTAAAACTAATAACTACTATAATATCCATAGACTTATTATTATTATTATATGTCTATGATAATATCAACAATATAATATAAAAACATATTAAAATCATATTGTTATGATTTTCTATTATTTGCATTGGTTTCGTCAAACAGCGTGTCGTGTACGGTTTGCGTTTATTAGTTACCTTGTACGAATATTAATTATTAATATTATCATTGATTATAAATAATAGTATTTATAATCAATGATGTTATTAATTTTATACTTTTATTAATTATTTTTCGTGGGCACGTATTTGGTACGTGAACCTCACGAGCCGCCACTGTAAATAAATAAATAATGCTTTAAATAGTCGAAAACAAGACCTAAATGTCCTAAATAGTAGTAATTTATCAACCACTGTACTCATTTCATTAATATCAATGATTATATTTAGAAAATTTAGATTATATAATCAATAATTGATAAATAACCATTATTAATATTTGTATTAGAAAAATTTCAATATTTCACGTTTTTGTGAATTTTTTTTATGAAATAGTGATATATTTCAAAATGAAATATTTCATACTTCTGCAAATCCTAATTATATTATGTATTTCAAAATATTAAGTAATAAGTATAATAAGTATAATAAATACTAATTTCACAATTTTTGTATCTTTTTAAATTTATAATAGAACATTTAAAACGATTACACCCTACCAAACTCAATCCGAACACTCATAATGAAGATGACCCAGATAACCAATTAATCCGGACTACCGAAAATACATTTAGTTCCTCAACTTCAGCAATTTCTTCTAATTTATCATCTCAACACTTGATTTCGTCTCAATTTTCTGAGCCACCTTCAAAACGGCCTCGTCAACTAAAACTCTTTGGTTCGACAAAAGAGTTTGAACTTAGTGATTCTGAAATTAAGGCTATTAATAAATCTTTAATTAAAATGATTGTCGCTGATTATCAACCACTCTCTTTAGTAGAAAACATTGGATTTATTGAGTGTACTAAAAAATTGCAACCACTTTATTCTATCCCTAGTAGAAAAGTATTAACTTCACAATTGTTGCCACAAGAATATAATGTTATGCTCCTTAAAATAAAATCTATTCTTCAAAACGTAAATGATTTATCAGTAACGACAGATATGTGGACATCCGATTCCAATAATTCATATATAACAGTGACGTGCCATTTTATTTTTGACGACCAATTATATTCACCAGTAATTGCAACTAAAGGCGTTTCTGAAAGACACACTGGTCAAAATATAGCCGCTACTTTTACAAATATTTTTAATGAGTGGAATATAGCAAATAAAATATTAACCATGGTATCAGACAATGGGTCAAATATTAAAAATGCAATAAACGAACAAATTCTTAAACACCATCACCCATGTGTGGCACACACACTAAATTTGAGTATAAATGAGGCAATAAATGGAAACTCTGATATAAATCAAATTTAAAAAAAATGTAGGACGATAGTAGGGCATTTCAAGCACAGCAGTAACGCTACTGAAAAACTCAAAGATTTTCAATTGCAAATGAACTTGCCTCTATTAAAAGTTAAGCAAGATGTGCCTACCAGATGGAATTCCAGTTTAATAATGATTGAAAGACTTGTAAACATTAAAGCCCCTCTATCTGCTGCTATGTCAACTCTACCTCAAGCTCCAAATTATTTAAATGCGTCCGAGTGGGAGATAATATTAGATTGTACCCATATTTTAAAGCCATTTGAAATAATGACAGCAGAATTATCAGGTGAAAAGTACCCAACATTAAGTGTGGTTATACCACTTATTAGAGGTCTTCAACATATTTTAAAAAACTTGAAAACAAAAACTGATATTGGGGATGTATTTACAAATATGTTAATGGATATAGTCAGTAGACCGTTGGGCATTTTAGAAAAGAATAAAATTGTTGCAAAAGCAACATTTTTAGACCCACGATTCAAAAAAACTGCATTTGGTTTACTTGAAAATGCTAGTAATGCGCAAAAATGGGTAAGCGAAGAATTAACAATGATGATTAGCACAAATAATGATATGGAAAATGAAATGAATACAACTGAATCTACCACCACAGCGCACACATTAAATAGTACTAATAATGCAACTAAATCACTATGGGAGCATTTTAATAATAAAGTCGCTGAAGTCAGAACTACATCGAGTCCAAATGTAACTTTCACTTTGATAATACGTCAATATTTAGATATGCCACTTTTAGATCGTAAAAAAAATCCATTGGAATTTCGGAAACAGCATAAACACACATTACCAGATTTGTATAATATGCAGCTGAAATATTTGTGTATTCCAGCAACGTCTGTTCCATCTGAACGTGTATTTTCAAAAACAGGACTGATAACCAATGATCGCAGAAATCGGCTATCCCCAACAAATTTAGATTATATTATATTTTTAAATAGTAATTTGAATTTGTATTAAAATTTTTTGTGCATTTTTACATTTTTATATTTTGTCCAGTTTTATTCATTAAATATTTATTATTCTTATACTTATTTACTTACTATTACGAGCTGTTATAAAGTTATTTTATTAGATATATACTATTATTTTTAATTTGGAGGATTTTTAATAAATTTTATTTGAAACTTAAAATGCATTGTCAACATTTGCTGATTTGGTAGCCATACATATTTGTAATATATTTATAACGTTTCATTTAAAATCATAGAGTTTTTTCATAATTAAGATTTTACAGTATTTTAGACCAGCAGATTAATTTAAAATTTAGATAATAATTATTAAATATAAAAATGAAAATCTGTATTTTAATAAAAGCATCTATTAATAATAAATTATTAATACATCATGGTTATTAGTTTATTACTTATTATTATTCCTAAATTATAGTTTATTTTAATTATAAATATAATATATATCATCAAATATAGAAAGCAAAATTGAATTAATAACTATTTACTAAAGTGTATTAATTGAGTAATTTTTTGATTCTCTCAATACGTAATAGCCAATTATTCTTATCATACGAATAAATTATTTTAATTTCAGATATTCTCTCGATTACTAATCATTCGATTATTGTTTTCATAGGAAAAAACGATTTTAATTTCGAGTTATTTTTCGAGAGATTCTCTCGATTATGAAAATGTCTCGATTACTAATCATTCGATTATCGAAATCATTCGATTATGCCCATACCTAGTTTGAATGACGTATTTGTTGATCACGGTCGTAGTTTTTTATATATTAAAATATTAACATTGAAATGTAAACACATAACGCTTAACACATAACACCTAACGTTTACCGTTTTGCTAACGCCTAACGTTTACCGTTTCGTTAACGTCTACCGTTTTGCAAACGTCTACCGTTAACCGTTTACCGTTTTGCTAACTTTTGAAAATATTAAATAGATTTTTTTCGAAATAAAAAATCGAAAAAAAAAAAAAATTTATTTACTAATATAAAGAAATGGACAATTTGAAAACACTTTTAAATAGTTGTAACTCACAATATGATTTTGTAAGATTATGTGATTTAAAACAAGGAAAAGAATATGAGGTGAGTCTTTTTAAGTATGTTGATACAAAGTATGGTAAAAAAATAGTTGTTATATTAGATAATAAATTAAATGTTATTTTACCAGATAGATTTTTAGATGTGTTTACAAAAGAAAATATAGAATTATATAATAAAAAATCCAAAACTAAATTTAATCTTATTTATAAAGGTGAAAAAAAATTAAATAAAGGAAAAACAATGCATTTGATAGATTTTGAATAAAAATAAAATTTACTTTTATAAATGGTATTTATAAAAGTTAAAAACGGTAGTATTAATTTAAATACACCTATTCATAATGATGATAATAATAATTTGTTAGGTGTTTATTCAATGATTTTAAAAGGAAACAATTTTATTAATATTGAATCAGACTGTTGTATACAAATTAAACAGAATTTAATAGAAATAAAAAAAGGTAGGTATAGTATCAAACAATTAAACAAACAAATAGATCCTGTTATTATATCGTTTGAAGATGTAAATAATAAAATTAAAATTGAATCTTCGTGTTATTATAATTTAGATGAAAATTTAAAAAAATATTTAGGTTTTGAAAACACAGAATTTGATTTTTCAATAGTTAGTAGTCATCCAATAATATTTTATCATCCCAATTCTAATGATAATTATATAAATATAAATAAACAATGTGCATTTAGATTAGGTCGAAATGGTCAAATCCCGTTAGGTACAATATTTATAGGTGTATATTCAATAAGTGAAATTGAAAATGTGTTTAATTCATTCGGAGCTAAATTTGTGATTAATTTTCCAAAAATAAGTCTTGAATTAATTGAAGGTGTTTTAAATATTACAGCCTCAATCGGTCTATATTTTGATGAATATTTATCAAAATGTTTAGGTATGGATTATATTGGATATTTAATCCCTATAAATAAAGTATGGCCTAAATCATTCGAAGTAGGTCCTGCTATAAAATATAAAATAAAAGGTTCAAACAATCTAATTTTTTATACACAAATTTATATAAAAAATATTAGTGGTACTGTTTTTAATGAAAATAATAAAACCGAATTAAAAGGAAATTATTCATTTGAACAATTAAATAGTTTATTACCTTCGAATATAAAGTTGGAAAATATTAATAATCATATTAAAATATCAACAAAAGATTATTATGTATTTGATCAAAATTTATATTTAAGTTTAGGAGGATTTGATAAAAATAATTTATTTACACATGTTGGACTAAATTCTTCATTAAATAATAACAATAAAACATTAGAAGTACATTGTAATATAATTGAAGAATCTTTTTCACATGATATTAATACACATACCCATTATTGTGAAGAACTTTTATTTTTATTTAAATATGATTCTAATAATGTTTTAATACAACCAAATCAAATTATATATAGACCAGTAAGTAAAAATCGATTTCAAAAAATAGAAATTAATATTTTTGACTTGAAGGGGAATATTATTAATTTTGATGAAGTATGCATTGTTGTTCTTGATCTAATAAATAAATAAATATTTTCAAGATAGAATATCTTGAAAATTAAAATCAAATAAAAGTTAAATCATTTCATCAATTATTCCTCTTTCAATATCATACATAAAAATTGCACGAGAAATAAAAGAACATAACAAATTGTATTATCAGATAAAGTTTGACCAAATTCCACATTTAAAATTACTTTACTGTTAGGTACTACGCTACCTTGTTGTCTAGTAAGGTTAACAACAAAAAATGTTTTATAAATTTTAAAATCACTTTTACTTAAATATATTGAAGGATGTTCTTCGTGTGATGACTTATAGTAGGTTAATTTATATTCCATTGAATCTTCATAAGCTTGACAATATTTTAGATTGCAAAATCTAGATTTTGCATTTCTTTGGTATTTTTTCCCATTTATTTCAAATGAATAATTAACAACACTACAATGATCAAAATTAGTGTTATTTATTTAACACAAAGTTATACCTCAGTAGACATAAAAACGATAAGAAATAATTTGACTGTTTTAATTGTTTTTAATCAGTCAGATAATTACATTGGAAAAATAAGGTACGATTTAATTGGCAAAATTATACCATAAAAAAAATTTAAAGAAATTCGTAGAACTTATTGTAAAACATATGAAAAAAAAAATAAAATAAAAATGTATGGTTTCATAACAATAGACTTGATATTTTAAACATCAATGAATGATGAAAACGTTTTTTTTATTTTTTTATTTTTGTATAATAAAATGGATATTAATCAAATTCAAAAAGAATTAAAAAATAAAATTAAAAAAAAAGTAACATTTGAAGACCAAAACAATTCTAAGGTAGGATATAATTTAAAAAACACATCTGATGAAAATCCACAGAAAATAATTAATATTAAAACAAATTTTAAAAAAATGTTTAATAATGTATTATTAAAAACTAATGAAAAAAATACTGTAAATTATAAAAAAGATGATGAAGATGATATTAAACAAAATTTAAAAAAAAAAAAAAAACAATACACATCTGCAGATATAACAAAAATAAATAATCTTATGTAGTAATATTCTATCATTATTATTATCATTATTATTATTATTATTATTATTATTATTATCATCATCATACTATATTATGTTAGTCGTTAGTACTGTGAGTAGTAGCTGTAGTGCACGCGCCGATGAAAGTGCTCAGCGTCGTCACCTATTGTTAAGTAGCTCAATAATAAGAATTGTTATTATTTTGTTATTGTTTCTTGTTCAATAATAATTTCAATTATTTAATAGTACTACTAATTGTGTTTTTTGTTATAATCCTGACAAATTGCTCAGCGGACGTGCAACCGCCGGTACGCCGCTACAACATCAGAAGTGGGATACCGATACCCTAAGATTCCTGAACGTTTTTTT
Organism: Myzus persicae; assembly: GCF_001856785.1. Taxonomy (NCBI): domain Eukaryota; kingdom Metazoa; phylum Arthropoda; class Insecta; order Hemiptera; family Aphididae; genus Myzus; species Myzus persicae. The sequence goes on along the minus strand of NW_019100938.1, from coordinate 4,775 downwards.
TTTAGTGCGTGTATTGTGAATTTTCGTCAAGAAAAATCGTCGATTCGATTTTCGAAGACGTGACCACGTGAGTATTATCATTCATTAGTATGGACAAAGAGCCGCAGTCCGACCATAATTACGCGTCGTCTGATGGGAAAACCCAGCAATTGGATGATGTAGCTGAATTAGCGGGAAAAGATTTTGGAGGTTACGTTGCGCAAGGCGACCAGGTGCGTTCTAGTCAGCCAGTGCTGCCAGGGAGTAGCAATGATTTTGTACAGAAATCCACAGTGCCCTCCGGCGCTGATAGTAATCTTATCAGTATAAACAAGGCGCAAGAACAAAGTATTGATACGAATAGTCTATTAGCCGTATTGTTAGAGCAAAATCGACTTCTTATGAACCAAATGAATGAAATTATGCAACAGCGATCGGCACCGAGCCCAGTCAGTGTTCATAGTGTTGGATCGAATGGTCCGAATGGATACTACGTGATGCCGGATTTTCATCAGTCATTACCCGACTTTATCGGAACCGAATCTCACGCTGAAGCGTCGAACTGGATTAAGGGCATCAATTCGACTGCCGATTTACATAGCTGGCCAGATACCTTCAAGCTCGAAATTGTACGAACGAAACTTAAAGGTGCTGCTCGTAATTGGTACTTGGGGCGCAATTTCTCTAGTTGGGAACACTTTGAGCAACAGTTCAAAGATGCTTTTATTGGCACGTTAGCATCAATTGTCGACCTTACGAAATTGTTGATTGCACGTCAACAAAGAAAAGGCGAAACTGTTAACGAATATTTCCACGATAAAGCTCGTATGTGCCGGGAGCTCAAACTTGACTTCGATGAGTCCAAACGGCAAATTGTTGAAGGTATATTTTCGCGTGAACTGTGTGTTTATTTATTGAGTAGAAGCCACAGAAATGAAAATGAGTTACTAATTGATATTGTTACGTTCAATAAGATAAATGACTCCCGAGCTGCTCGTTTCAAGACTGTACCGCGACCAGCGCAGGAAGAAGTATTAACCAAGACTGATAGCCTTAAGCCTGTAGTAGTAAATAAGCTTTCTAGTTCAGTTGTGAATCCTAAACAGTCATCTCATAAGGGTAAGGCCCGATGTTACAACTGTGGATCGTTCGAGCATATTTCACCAGCTTGTACTAAGCCAAAACGACCAAAGGGTTCATGTTTCAAGTGTGGGTCTGCAGATCATCAGATTAGCCAGTGTCCTTCAGATCAGGGTCCAGCCAACATTCAGCATCAGCAAGCTCCTAACGACTCAGCCATGGTATTGCAGCAGTCAGATGTGGTAACTCCAGCTTATATTATAAATATAGATGTAAAATTTAATAATAGTTTGTTGTCAAATATTTTGGCCGTTGTTGATACTGGTAGTCCTATAAGTTTAATTAGAGAACAAGTGTTACCAGAACTTACTGAAATTGTAACTAGTCCAACTAACTCTGGTATTGTAGGTATTAATGGATCAGAATTGATAATTTTAGGTCAGATGTATGTAGATGTTTTTCAGCCTAATATTGGCGATCCACTGAATATTAAATTAAAAGTAGTGCCTAATGATACAATTAAATGTGATTGTTTACTGGGTAGAGATTTTCTGTCGCATCCAAGGGTCATTTTTGGAGTTAATAATGGTAGTTTTGAAATTGAAATTAAACGTAGTGACATAATATCATTTAATGAAATTCTTAACTTGGAGATTTTGAATATTAAAAATGACAGTATTGATCTTAGGTTGGACCATACTCTACCTGAGCATATTAGAGTGAATATGAATAATATATATAGGCAATTTTATTTAGATAATACTAACGAGCAAGATAATGAACCATTAGTTAGTGAACCTTTACAGATAGTCCTAAAAAGTCAGGATGTGTTTAGCTTCCAACCAAGACGATTGTCATATTATGAAAAAAATAAATTACAAGAAATTATAAATTCCTTACTTGAAAATGGTGTAATTAGAGAAAGTAACTCAGAGTATAGTAGCCCAATAGTGTTGGTAAAGAAGAAGTCTGGTGAACTGAGATTGTGCGTTGATTATAGAGAACTCAACAAAAGATGCTGCAGAGATAGGTATCCAATTCCACTAATCGACGATCACCTTGACCTATTGAGAGGGAAAAAATATTTCTCGAGTCTTGATTTAAAAGATGGTTTTCACCATATTGAAGTGGCCGAATCATCCAGGAAGTACACATCTTTTATATCTCCATTAGGCCAATATGAATTTTGTAAAATGCCATTTGGACTTTGTAATGGTCCAAGTAAGTTCCAAAGATTTGTCAATAATATTTTTAGAGAACTTATTAAAACAAATAAGGTTTTAGTGTATTTTGATGACATTATTATTGCTACAGAGACTCTTGAGGATCAATTAAATATTTTATCACGAGTTTTTGACCTGATGAGGAAACATAAATTGCAATTGAGGTTAGATAAATGTCAATTTCTTAAGCGTGAAATTATTTACTTAGGATATCAAGTTGATGCATCCGGTATTCGGCCTAATCCTAAAAATGTTTCGGTTATTAAGGATTATCCTGTTCCAAGTAATACTAAAGCCCTTAAAAGTTTTATTGGTTTAGCCTCTTATTTCAGGCGCTTTATTCCCAACTTTGCCATATTAGCTTGACCTCTTTATCAATTGCTTAAAGATAATATTCAATTTCATTTTGGGATAGATCAAATTAATGCTTTTGAATTAATCAAACTTAAACTCTGTGAAAATCCACTATTATGTTTATTCAATCCAGGTGCTGAAACTGAATTGCATTGCGATGCATCAAGTCAAGGATTTGGATCCATTTTATTACAGAAACAATCTGATGGGAAATTTCACCCTATTTTTTTTTATAGTCATCGGACATCCGATGCAGAATCTCGATACCATAGCTTTGAGCTAGAGATGTTGGCCATAGTTAACTCAATTAAAAGATTTAGAATTTATCTACAGGGCATTAGGTTTAAGATTGTAACAGATTGTAATAGCATAACGATGACTCTAGCGAAAAAAGATATCAATCCAAGAATTGCCAGATGGGCATTGTTCTTGCAGGATTTTGATTATCAGATAGAACATAGACCAGGTACGAGAATGCAACACGTTGATGCTTTAAGCCGTAACCACATATTAGTTATTGAGGGGTGTACCTTTAACCAAGCACTCTCAATCAAGCAAAGCTGTGACCCAGAAATAAAGAAATTAGTTAAAATGTTGGAATCTTCAGAGCACAAGCTCTATGAATTCGAAATGGTCTGGTTTATAGGAAGAGTAATGGGCGTCTTTTGTTTTATGTCCCAGCTGATATGTGTAGTAATGTGATCAGATCTTGTCACGATGATATGGGACATGTTGGTATTAATCGTACAACAGAAAATATTAAAAGAACATATTGGTTCCCCAACATGTCTGAGTTAATTAAACAACATATTGAAAACTGTCTCAAGTGTATTATTTTTTCTTCAAAAACTGGGAAAACAGAAGGGTTACTTAAATTAGTAGATACGAATGATACTCCCTTTCATACCATACACATAGACCATTATGGTCCCCTAAATCCGACAGTGGGAAATTATCGCCACATATTTATTGTAGTTGATGCGTTTAGTAAATTCCTTACACTATACCCAGTTCGCTCTGTTAAGACAACAGAGACATGCACGAAACTTCTTGAATACTTCTCGTACTATAGTAAACCAATAAGAATTATTTCAGATAGAGGTACAAGTTTTACTTCTGATATATTTAAAAACTTTTGTAAGGAACATAATATTCAACATGTACTTATTGCTGCGGGTTCCCCTCAAGCCAATGGGCAGGTAGAACGTTATAATAGGACAATTAAAGCAATGATTTCAAAAATCATGCATGAGGAAGGGAAAAATTGGAATGAATCTTTAAACAAAGTGCAATTTGCTAGTAATAATACATACAACCGGTCTATTAAAAATACACCTAGCATGCTACTATTTGGGTTAAATCAACATGGTGAGACAAATGATTACCTAAGAATGGTTCTGGATGCAGAAAATTGTGTGGATAAGCGTGACTTAGTAAATATACGACAGAATGCTAAAGAAAATATTAGGAACGCCCAAATAATTAATAAATCAAATGTAGATACTAAGCGGTGTATAGCTAGAACATATAAAGCAGGAGACTATGTCATGGTTAAAAATGTCGACACAACACCAGGAATGAGTAAAAAGCATATACCCAAGTTTAAAGGGCCATACGAAGTAAAGGTAGTATTGCCTAATGATCGATATGTCATAAAGGATATTCCAGGTTTTCAAGTTACTCAGCTCCCTTTTGAATCAGTATTTGAGTGTAAACATATTAAACCTTGGATTCGACAAGTAAATTGATACTTTTCTTATTTGTGTATATTTCACTGTACTAAAGGGTATTCTAAGTAATTGCCATTCCTATTTAATTGGTAATATTACTATTTTGTTTAATTTTTATTATTATATATTATTTTATTTTTATTTTTATTTTATTTTATTTTTTTTGTTTAAACAAACTGTTGTTCCACCTTATTATAATATTTGTTACTATGCACTAATGTACTAAGCATAAGTAAATTTTTTTTTTTTTTTTTTAAATGTTAATTGTACAAGCTACTTTACTATATTATACTTTACTGAGTGGAGGCCACTCAAGGTCAGGTATGGCCGAGCTGTAGTAATATTCTATCATTATTATTATCATTATTATTATTATTATTATTATCATCATCATACTATATTATGTTAG